>NC_135225.1:17364198-17624198 GCF_052324685.1 Brachyhypopomus gauderio
CCGTCTGAGCGCACCGGACCGCCTCCTCCTAGCCGAGCGACCTGAAGCAGGCGCTCCGCTCCTCGCCGGGCAGGGACAGCGGGGTCTGAGGTGGGAGCGTGGAGAAGGAGCACCGCGCCTTAGGGAAGCCGTCGTCTTCCATAGAGACACTAACGTCCTGGCGAACAGCGGGGCAGCGGGGCGATCAGAGAGGACACGTCCACAAAGCCCTCGCTTTGAAACCCCCCGAGGGGACGGAAATCACGGCTCGCTCCCTTTGCGCAAAATAAAAATAAATAAGGAAAGAAATAAAGAGCGTAGGAGAAAACATCTAATAAGAAAAACGCCGAGGGCTGTTTTTGTTTGAATCCACTCGGCTGCGCGTGAGGGAACAGGACGGGGACAGACATGATAGTTTATAATAGATAATAGTTTACAATAGTTTATAGAAACTAAAAATTTAAAGTGGACAATACATTGACACAACAAACCAAACAAACACCAACAACACCAACACAGAGAAACTCCAACCATCCTCAACAACACCCAAACCACACGGGGGTGCGTAGGGGACTAGGGAGACCGGTCAGCTGTGAGTTCAGGACAGTTCAGGTCTGTCTGCACCACCACCTCTCTGCCTGGACAGCAGGGTCAGCAGGACAAACCTGGAGACATGTCCACGATGGTGAAACTCCACTGCATGAGGTGATTGAGTCACTATCAGTTCTCCAAAAGTAAGATCTGACATTTTTAGCATTTGAGGAATGACCTTTACACAAATGAAATGAATGGCTGGTGAAAGCACTTGACACACACACACACACACACACACACACACACACACACACACACATCACACACACACACAATAGGTGTGAAGCATCTGTCATTCAGTCCTCTGGCCAGCAGTTTGTAATTGGCTCACTGTCTTACCAGAGCGAGATTCATTTCCATTTTAGATAAGCAGCACACACAACGTTGCTATAAAAGCATCAGGACTGTTCCTGACTCAGTCACACGGCGCTGTTTGTCATCTAGTCTCAAATGGCTTCACATTCTCACACATACACACACACACACACACACACACACACACACACCACTGCTCTCACCTCTACATGCCGTAAGCACAGGAGAACACAGAGAAGTTTTGCTTCCTCACTTTTGATCTTGGTTTATCATTCCTGTATTTAGGAGTTATGGGTGTTAACTAAACATCCTGAAGGTCATTTTGGTGTTAATTACATATGTGTTCCCACTGCAGCCCAGATCAATTATTAGCGATCTCCTCTCCACACCAACGCCTGCTACGTGAGAAAACACACCCTTACTCGACAGTGCTCCACAGAGTAGAGATACGCATACTAACACACACACACACACACACACACACACACACACACACACACACACACACACACACACACACATACAGAGTCATGTGCAAAAATGCTAAAATTCTGTATACTGTCACCTCTTTCTTGTCCTGGTTTGTTGACTAATCCACTATGTAATGCTCTGGATGATAACTGCCTTTGATGGTCTTTACAGTGTTTGAGGACACACACACACACACACACACACACACACACACACACACACACACACACACACACACAAGCGTGGGGAGAACAGGCAGCGCTGAGTCAGCTGACAGCAGGAGAGGAAGCAGAGTATGAAGAATACATCACCACCAGAACAGAGACACTCTCCACCTCCACCACACCACCTCCCCCTACACCACCCTCCTCTCCTCTTTTAGGAGATGTGTGACTCCCCTTCCATCCATCCATCCATCTATCTATCTATCCATCCATCCATCCATCCATCCATCCATCCATCCATCCATCCATCCATCTATCCATCCATCCATCTATCCATCCATCCATCCATCCATCTGTCAGTGACGGGGATGAAGGGCGTGGGGGAGAGGGCGGGGCTTTTAGAAGCTAGCGTGTCTGTCACTCTCATGCTAATGGGACTCTTCCTTTCACACGACTGCAGCTAAGACATGTACTACTGTGAAGAATCAAGCAGAAACAGCAGCCTGACAGAAATGGATGAAGACACACACACACACACACACCCCAACACATGTACACAACCACACACATGCGCACGCATGCATACACATACACACATGCACACCCTCAAAACACTCACATTGACACACAGACACACAGACACACACACGTGAGCACCTACACCCCAAGCCCCCCCCCCCCAAAAAAAAAAAAAGAAAAGAGGATATTTTACTTCTTTTATCCAAGATGATCTCGGTATGACAGTAATTCCCACTCTATAGATTCAGTTTGAAATGTCATCCCCACGTTATTAAGCTGACCTTCTCTCTGAGTGCGGAGTTAGCGGGAGACTTCGTTTCCCAGTGGCAGACTATGCTAATACCAGAGGACGAAGACCCCCGCCCCCACACACACACACACACACACACCATTATCATAATCAGCTCAGGAGGAGCTTAAAGTGATTTCACCTCTGCAAGCCAGGACTTCTCAGAAAACCAAATTTTAAGAGCCCTCCACAGTGCAGGGTGTCTGGGTGTCTGGAAGCTCTCACCATAACTCACCAGTTGGGCCTGGTGATCTTGCACGCCTGCCTGTAGGCCGCGCTGGTGGGTTTTAAGGTACAGCAACAGGTTAGGTCACCCACCCCGTGTGTGCAGGAAGTGTAACTGTCAACCTCCTCTCTCATTCGGTTACGCATTGACATTCACTTCCTAGTTCACAGCTAGTGGAGAGAGAACCTCCATCCATAACCACCAGTACTGAGTGTGGACAGACATGGTACTCCGCAGCACAGCAGGACGGACGGTGTCTCGGAGGGACGGTGTGAGACACGACACCCTCCCTCCCCCACTCTCACTTTGCTGTTGAGGGGGAAAACACCTCCAACCCTGGGAGAGGGTCTCCACCTCCACCTCCACCTCCAACCCTGGGAGAGGGTCTCCACCTCCACCTCCACCTCCACCTCCAACCCTGGGAGAGGGTCTCCACCTCCACCTCCAACCCTGGGAGAGGGTCTCCACCTCCACCTCCAACCCTGGGAGAGGGCCTCCACCTCCACCTCCAACCCTGGGAGAGGGTCTCCACCTCTACCTCCACCTCCAAACCTGTGAGAGGGTCTCCACCTCCACCTCTGGGAGAGGGCCTCCACCTCTACCTCCAAACCTGGAAGAGGGTCTCCACCTCCACCTCCACCTCCAACCCTGGGAGAGGGTCTCCACCTCCACCTCCACCTCCAAACCTGGGAGAGGGTCTCCACCTCCACCTCCAACAGAGGGTAACAGAGCCTGTCAAAATCACACATGGCTGAGAATGGCCCCATGGAAACAGCCTGAGAACCCAGCCTGGGTCTCTGGGGAAGTCCCTCTACCATACATCTGGAATTTCAGATAGAGGCTCGAGATTTGGATCTTTTGTTTATAATCTGATTTATAATCTGATTATTCACACACAGCCTATTTTTTATAATCCATTTATGTATAATCCGACTATTTATAAATAATCTAACACTTTGTTTGCTCTTCCCACTGTGATCTGTAAGTAATCTCTAAATACACTGGAGAGGGATTGCATGTGTAACATTAAACCTGCACAAACATTATTGAAATCAGTTAATGACAACGAATCTAGGGCAGAACCGAGCCAAGCAAGGCACAGCAGGACACGGACCTGCCCAAGAGCACGTCTCTGACGCGGGTCACGCGGGTCACGGAACACCGCGATTACAGTCTGTGTGTTGGAGCACATGCAGCCATACAGGACTACTGTGTGTACATTCCCTCTGATTCACAGCATGTGTTACAGTAGTGTGTGTGTGTGTGTGTGTGTGTGTGTGTGTGTGTGTGTGTGTGTGTGTGCGCGTGTGTGCGTGCGCTTGTGTGTATGTGTGCGTGTGTGTGTGTGTGTGTGTGTGTGTGTGTGTGTGTGTGCGCGTGCTTGTGTGTATGTGTGTGTGTGTGTGCGCGCGCGTGTGTGTGTGTGTGTGTGTGCGTGCGTGTGTGCGTGCGCTTGTGTGTATGTGTGTGTGTGTGTGTGTGTGTGTGCGCGTGTGCGCTTGTGTGTATGTGTGTGTGTGCGTGTGCTTGTGTGCGCGTGTGTCATTAGTGCAAAAATCTGTTATAAACAGCTGTGCACAAGACATTTCTCCTCAAATCTATTTCCAAAAGTGTGGAAGGACAACAGCTTCATCTCTGACGGCGCGCTGTGAGAGTCAGCGAGCTCCGTGTTCCTCGTTTCAGCACAACAGAAACACGGCGGAACAATACATTCCTCCTGTAAATAAAAGATGAAGAAAAAAATCAAAAATAAATGAGCACACACACACACACACCACCCAACTCACACATCTTAAACAGCTTCAACAGTTGCTCTGTAAATCAGCAGCTCCTGTAGCCGAGCCACATGTGCTGTGGTCAGCAGGTTCTCGAGGTCCAACACCACCCCGTTATCTAGATGATCTATCATTCCCATGTATGCGCTTACATCGGCAACTGCCTGATAGCGTTAGCCATTACTTCCTCTTTGAGGAGTGAAACAAACTCGGGCCGTAAGCATCTTCAACCACGACCCCTTTGTCCACTGTGATAGCAGATAAGGAAATAGTTTATATCAACTCAAAAGACCCTAGTTGCAGATAACATTTGAACCCTGCGGTGTCTCGTCCGTGGGGATGAGCGCATTCGAGCGCAGTTCTTTACTCTTTCAAGATTCAAGTCACGAAGCAAAAAAAATGGCTGCCATTGTCCGAGGCAGAACTGGTCGTGCAGCGTAAAGGTTGGACGGCGTGTGCGCGTGGGCTAATTACAGAGTTAAGAATGAAACAGTACACTGAGGTGCTCCACCGAGCACCAGAAGAGTGGATCAGGGAGACTGAGAAGCCATTGTACGCTGATGGCATCTGTTATCTTTGCTCTCTCAGCATTGGTGGGTCTAAAGTTCGGGTGGGGTGGGGGGGGGGGGGGGATGTATTGTTTCAGAGCTCATTAAGCTACAGGAGGTCCAGAGGTCTCTTCGCAGCCGACAGGTCCCCCCCCCACCACCACCTTTAACCCTGCTAAAGACAAGGAAGGATTTAGAAAAACAAGACAGGAGACAAATGGATAGAGACGAAAACAGCCGAGCGGGCCGTTAGGAAGGACGGCCATGTCCTGCACTAACACACAGCGGCACAGAGCCCTGACTGGGAGCACTGCTTAGGGCGTAGGGCGTAGGGCCAAACAGCAGGAAGTCACTTTCCTTTAAGCTGTCGCTGCTGTTGGGGGGTTCTTTCTCTCTCTCTCTCTGCTCCGGTCACCTGGGAGAAAGAGAGTTAAGACTCAACATATGGGATCTGCATTTAAAAAAGAAGGAGAGGCTGTTGGTGACGATGATGAAAGAGGGGACGCTCTGCTGACCAGCCCGGGGACATCCTGGGAGACAGAGGGAGGTCCCATTTGTAAAGCGGCCGGAGACAATGGAGTTGATCGGGCACGGTGCTGAATGTGCTGACGGCAACGGGGCCCATCACGGTCTCGCTGGTGGCACCTTCGGTGCTGAGTGCTGACACGGGTGTAGCGGCACACGCGCGCTGATACATTTTCACACGTGCCCCCACACACCCACGTGTGCACACTCACGACACAAACACACCCTTAACCCACACGGTCCGTGAAAAAACTTCTAATCCCATCTGTTTTTAATCAGGTACACAGGCTCAGGACAGAGAGATCCTTTCAATAACTTCAATAAATACCAACTCTTCTGATCACTCCAGGCCCGCCAGCCAACGGGAAGACACTTGCTCTTTGCAGACTTGGCAGCAGACATAAAATGGACAAACGATAACTAGCAGCAGCTGTTTGAGGATACGTGGGCAGCGTGGAGCGCTAGCGTAACAGCTTCTCACTCCCTGGACAAGCTCTCTCCCCATCCCCAGAAACCAGGGTCTGAATTCAGTTTTGATTTAGTTGCAGTGACTCGGTGTAATGAGATTCCACAAAATGTGATGCGGTGACGTCTTTAATCAGACGTTCAGCTGGTAGCCGAAATGCTGAGGGAAAACCTCTAACCTTCTTGCTAGAAGAAAAAGATTTTAAAAATCTAATAATTTAAAAGTAGTACTTCTCCAATTAATATTTCAGTGTGCTGTTTGGTAATGGAGGGACACATATGTGACCAGAATGCAGAAGAACCTCCACGAAGAACCTCCAGAGGAACCTCCAGGACTTCAGCTTCACTGTGTTTCACGGACATATTCAATGTTTGTTACGAGCATCCGATCTCCGAGAATGTACTTGACACACACCCAGCGTTTTTATTAGGTTTTGGATAGCGCTGAAAAGCGTTATAAATGTTTCTCTGGTATGTTTGCAGAAACGTTCTCCTCACGTGGATCTGACACACTTTCCACTACGGCAACCCGCCTTCCAGAGAGGCAGCTGTGCGCGCAGATCCGAGCGGAGGCACGGAAGCGCAGAAACAGCCCGGTTAGTCATGCCGTATTCCAATCACACTTCAATACTCCCGTTTTCCCTGACAGATCTTTTGTGGTATGACATCTGTAAAAGGTTTTACACCAAATTCTAACAAAGAGACACAGCACGACAGAAGACAGGGGGATTTACCGCAGGGCCCCGGTCGCTGGCCAGACGGGGACGCGGTGTGAATGTCCACAAAAGCGTGTTTATTCCCCGCGTTGTCTGCCCCGAGAGAGCAATCCTAAAGCCATCGTACACTTAACCCAATCAAGTGCTTTAACGAACTTAGCTCTGCTCTCTTCCACGTCTGCCAGACAGGAGAGAGAAAAAGAGCGAAGGACTCCAGCTCCACCAAAGCCATGTTTGTTGACAAAACACCCTGAGATGGGCCAGATAAGGGAGAATGCATCCTTGGGAAAGATGAGAATGAGCAACGGCGGATGATCAAGGCTGCTCCTCTACCACCCCCCCGCCCCTACTGACCCCCCCCACCCCCGGGCCCTACTGACCCCCCCCACCCCCGGGCCCTACTGACCCCCCCACCCCCGCGCCCTCCTCACCTCTGAGCCCGTGGTAACCAGAGCATATTTTGCTTCTCCTCCAGGGCCCTTTGTAAGGCTGAGAGTCAATCAGGGACTGATGACAGACAGAGTCAGGTTAGATTTAGGATCGCAATCCGCAACAGGGTTCGAGCACGAAGGCCAGGACTGCGGGGCAGCTAAGGGAAGGGAATTAGCCCCAGTCTCCAGCGCTGACCCCTCTCCACCCCTCAACATTCCTGCTTTCTGCCCCTCTGACCCAAAGTTTATATTCTTAACACTGTTACAACTTCCACACAGTTTAGAAAAAACACTTCACTTCCTGGTTTCTCTTCAAGAAAGGATGTTATGAGTTGATCAACTTGTCTTTCCCCTGGTATTGTCTCTGAATTTGTAGTATTGACTCTAAACTTCTACTATTGACTCAACATTTTTACTATGTATAGTGTGCCGTTTGGCTCTATATTTAAGGGCAACGACACTGCAGGGCAATCGTGAAACCTCAACGAGAAGCGGGCCGTTATGTCCCAAGAGTGCGTCTGGCATATGTTCGGGGATTAATTCAACAGCCACTGTAGTAAACAAACAGCCTCAAGGATAGGACAGAAGGAGGTGTCTGAGGCCCCGGGCGGCCTGCACAGACGCGTGTGTTGGACCGGCCCAAAATGGAGCGTATTCCCACTCACAACACTGGACTTTTGCAGTGACATGCACAATAATGCAGGATACACAATAAAGACCACACAACCCAAATGCTTCACTAATACGGCCAGGGAGCAGCAACCCGACCCGGTTCCTCTAAGCCAGCGATCGGCTTCTGGGTGCACTGCGTGATTGATGCACTTTCTTGGAGAAGACCAGGTCCTGTGGACCCGTCACGGCCACGGCAGACAGCTATGCGAGGGACGCCAGACCTGGCCTGTTTGGGCATATAGGATATCAAACGAACAGCTCCGCAGGACTAAAAGAAAATAATCATAACGCAACTGTGCACTATGTGCACCAGCGTGTGTTTTCCATCACGGCAGCTACTGGAAGGACGAACCCAGATGGACGGAGCGGCGTCTGCTGACTGTGGCCACTGCTGCCAACCCAACAGTCAGGGCAGGTGAGGGGAGACAGCAGGTACGAGTGTGGGTTCAATCAGGGAGCGTGTGGAGGCCCCGGTGTGTGCAGGGAAGGGCCTGCATCTAGATTCACTTTAATACTGCATGTGCACTGCAAAGCTGATTAGAATGCCTGCTTTCGGAAAGTAAGATTGGCAGCATAATCTGAAACTAAGGGATTAATCTATAGTGTCTCTTACTCCGTCTCAGGCACACACACACACCCACACACACACACACACACACACATACACACACAAAAATAACTCGTATACTTCACACACACTCATTAACTACATGCAATCATCTCTCTCCCTCCTTCCCTCCAGCGTGATCTCTCCGTCTCTATTTCACTACACACACACACACACACACACACACACACACTCCTGATCTGGACGATGGCTCCTGGTGGGCCCTTACTGCACACCGGCGCGTCCACTCCAGAATCAGCTCTACACGGAGCGGTCCTCTCATCATCTTCCTTTCTCTTACTCCCCCTAGTGGCTGGAGAACACACTGCGCGCTGTTCCTGTGAATCTTAGATAAGCCAGGGCAGTGAGGGAGGAAGGGAGAGTGACAAAGGGGAGGAGCCAATCCGGAGCATCAAGCCCCGCCCCTAGATGACATCAGCAGTGGGCTGAGGCAGAGCTGGAGGCAGATGTAACTTCACACTTATAGTGAGCTCCAGGCAGCCGACCAGACCTGCTGAGTCCTTTCAGGCGTTCCCTCTCTCTCTCCCTCTCTCTCTTTTTCTCTCCCTCTCTGTCTTTGCCAAGGAGTGCGTATGTGTGTACGTGTGTGTGCACGCTTGTGTAAATACCACACACCGCAGCTCACACTGTTGTTGCTGCGAACACTTCTGGGATTTTCTTTCCTTTTTTGCGGATTTGGAGACATTTGTAACGTTGCGTTGGATATATACACTGGACTGTCTCTTTTTTGAGGATATCTGAGTTTCCTTTTTTAAATTTATGGTTTCCAGGTAAGTGTTTTTCCTTTATGGATTTCGTTCTTCAACTACTGCAGTTCCTGCCCCCTCATACATTTTCGTTATAATTAAGCTCATAACGAAATGCAGGATCATAAAGGTGTTTTTTTATAGTCAGCATCCCAGCGCGGCAGCAGACATTTGCAGCCACAATCTGCTCCTCTTCTCGTTAAGTCAGCGCAGCTACACGAAAACACTTCAGCCTCTAGTCCGTTGCGAACCATCTCACATATTTCACATCCATCCCAGTTCTGGGCACCGCGCAGCCTCCTCGCAGTGCTGCCGTCGCGTGTGAATCCCAACGCGGTTTTTACACTAGAGAAACGAGCGCACGTAATACGATCTAACAGAAAATCTACCAGAGCAGCGGGATCCGCCGGGTTTACCGTCCTGGTGCTCCGAACCCGTCCGCCTCTCCCGGTTTGGACTCACCTACTCGGGCAACTTCCATTCCCCCCCAGCACTGCCTTCTCTCCTTCTGTAACTATCCTCCCAACTAATGTGATGCACGATTTTATAAAACACCCCATATTCACTGCTTACAGAACCGTGTCACGAAAATCAACCGAATCCCTCCTAAATTCGACCGTTTAGCCTTTCATTCGAATTATATATATATATATATATATATATATATATATATATATATATATATATATATATATATATATATATATATATATATAATTTATTGATAATTAGCACGTCGGTCTATAAGACCGTTATAGATATAGCACCCTGTTTCAGCGTCGAAAAGCCCCGCGAGTGTCCGGAATCACGAATCTGTCGGGGGTGCAGAAGTGGTTAAACTGGGAGAAAATACCCCCGGAGCGACGCGCGCTCGGGGCTGCTCCACGCGCGCTCGGGGCTGATCCACGCGCGCTCCAGAGCGGCGGTGCGTCTCTCTCTCCAAACTCTCCCGCTTCTGTGTTTGCCGTGTACGTGGTGTGATGTGTAATACCAAATAAGACCCAAACGTCCCATCGTGGCGGTTTTACGTCCGCGTGTTATTTGAGGTTCGTGGACGCGGTGCCCTCGCGGTTCACGGACTCGTAACGCGTCTCGACCGATTTAAGTTGCATAAGCTGCGTCTGCGTTTCGCGCAGGTGATGATGGCAGACCAGGTCCAGACGAACCCGAGCCTAGACGAACCCACCCCGCAGCGCCGGGCACAGCTGATCTGATAGAACAAGCTACGTGAAACGAATACACACTGTAAACCTCCGATCCAGACTACACACAAACTGGCCTTAAATATTACCTTTCCCTCTCTACGCTTTAGATCTATAAATAATAACAATAAAATAGCGGCGATTAATTAGTAAAATACATGCATATTTGCAGAAGGGCAGGATCTGTAATTATAAAATCGGAAAAACGCATCTGACTTAACGAGGATATTAATTTAGGGACGCAGGTATTAGAGAAACGCGTCCCCATAAACACCAGCTTCAGCATAAACAGCTACAAAAGCCAGCGGAGTTAAGAGTTAAATCAGAACTTAAAGTTGGTCAAAAAACACATTTTCACATTCCAATAGCCTAAACTATTACCTCAAGAATTCATACAGTGAAAAACACCGTGTAAGACATTTTAATAGCAAGCAGGCACTACGTTGGTCTCTCCTGTTGCCTGTCTGCAGGCTCAACACACTGGCCCAAAGCGTTCACAGCAGGTCAACATGAAATGGTCACGTTTTCTAGGCCTCCAGGAAACGCTGTCACCCTTTTAAGTCAAAAACCAACAAACAAAAATCCTCTAACAGAATTCACCACTTGTGTTAGCAGCTAACCTTTGACCCATGCAAGGGAGAGTCTTTTAAAAATCTGTGGTGTGTGCATAATAAAAGTTCTTTGTTTTCTTCCCTGCCTTACACACTCATTTTAACAGTCAAGTTCTAAAGCAGCCCTCCATTTAAAAGACAGAAATCATAAAGAGTTTAAACGCTTCATGTAAATACACGACAGTTTGACCCAGTCAGAGCTGAAACAGAGGGAACAGTAAATCAGAACAAGTCTTCCTTTCCTACGTCTGCCTAACGCCATCTCCATAACCTGGCACGGGGAGTGCACGTGGTAATTAAGGCACCAGCTTGTGTGTGTGTGTGTGTGTGTGTGTGTGTGTGTGTGTGTGTGTGTGTGTGTGTGTGTGTGTGCGTGTGTGTGTGTGTGTGTGTGTGTGTGTGTGTGTGTGTGTGATGTGCACTGGTCTAATCTGGGAGCACCTACCACCCCCAAGTGGGGAAAAGCAATGCAGCTGCTGCACTTCTGTCTTTTCAGCTGGTTACAAAAGGACACGGTTAGAGTCCCCTCATCTCACGCAGGGCCCCCTCGTCTCACGCAGAGCCCCCTCGTCTCACGCAGGGCCCCCTCGTCTCACGCAGAGTCCCCTCGTCTCACGCAGAGCCCCCTCATCTCACGCAGGTCCCCCTCGTCTCACGCAGAGCCCCCTCCTCTCCTCTCAGAACCCCTTCAACTCAGTCAAGCCACCCCAGGACAAACCTGCGACTATCCAATCTCTGTTGAGCTCTTAAATTAGCATTAGCGCCACGTTCCAACCCTCCTCCAATTTCTACCTATACAGATAAAAACACACCTCCATCTCCCACAGAACTGGACACTGGCCTTGGCCTGGTCTTCCACGGGAACTGCACCACAGAGAATTACTCTCCCAGTGCCAGGTTCACCCTGGGCCCACAGCCTATTAGCTACTGAACAGCAGGCCCGTTTCCTTAATCACAGGCCGAGATGAGTGAAGGAAGACTGGGGACAAACACCATACCCATGCAGACTGCGTTATCTCAGTTATTCCGTAACTATAAGGGTGCTAAGTAAATGTTTGAAGTATGGTATTACGCCTTAAATAGGGTGTTATAAAATTTTAAATTCATAATGAGTATATGAAAAGCATATGGAAGCAAAACATCGAATAAATGGCGCAGACGATTTTAAGGGCGACATGGACTGCACCACGACACGCACACTGAGCACTTTGCGACCGCCACACTGGCTGGTCCTGAGAGAATTTATGGAGTTATTTAGCAGACGAAGGGCCCCGTGCTGGATAAGGCTAACCAGCTCTCGGCTCCTCCCACGTAACGCACGGCAGCCGACGAAGACGGCGGCCGCCACGGCTTCTCTTTTTACCAGGACGCTCAATTTAATTTCGACTCGCACGGAGCACTGAAGCAGAATTCGTCCTGCTCTGAAGCCCCTTCAGGAGGAGCCCATTAGGACGATGGGGAGAAACGTCTATCACTCAGGCATGCGGCACACGTGTCCCTCTGGAGGAGGAGTCCGAGGATCAGCGGGTCTGGGGAGTAAAATCTGATAATACTCTGTGAGAATAGATCGGTGGGGGGGAGGCGCTGGGGATCCTTTCAGAACAGACTTCTGAGTCCCGCTGATTGCACTGGATAGGACAATGCAGCGAGGCAGCTGCTTGGGTGAAATCCCATGATTGCTGGCGAGGGGGCGTGTGTGTGTGGAGGTGGGTGTAGGGCTGCAGGTGTGTGTGTGTGTGTGTGTGTGTGTGTGTGTGTGGAGGTGGGTGTAGGGCTGCAGGTGTGTGTGTGTGTGTGTGTGTGTGTGTGTGTGTGTGTGTGTGGAGGTAGGTGTAGTGGTGCAGGTGTGTGTGTGTGTGTGGAGGTGGGTGTAGGGCTGCAGGTGTGTGTGTGTGTGTGTGGAGGTAGGTGTAGTGGTGCAGGTGTGTGTGTGTGTGTGTGTGTGTGTGTGTGTGGAGGTAGGTGTAGTGGTGCAGGTGTGTGTGTGTGTGTGTGTGTGTGGAGGTGGGTGTAGGGCTGCAGGTGTGTGTGTGTGTGTGTGTGTGTGGAGGTAGGTGTAGTGGTGCAGGTGTGTGTGTGTGTGTGTGTGTGTGTGTGGAGGTAGGTGTAGTGGTGCAGGTGTGTGTGTGTGTGTGTGTGTGTGGAGGTAGGTGTAGTGGTGCAGGTGTGTGTGTGTGTGTGTGTGTGTGTGTGTGGAGGTGGGTGTAGTGGTGCAGGTGTGTGTGTGTGTGTGTGTGTGTGTGTGTGTGTGTGGAGGTGGGTGTAGGGCTGCAGGTGTAGAGTTGTATCCAGGTGTAGCAACCACATCTCCCTAAGCCTCCACACTTCCCAGTTAAACCCATCCCTCCTTCCCCCAGTTTCATGCTCTTTTTACTTCTTTTCTTAAACTTCCTGAACTCTCTGTAAGCTGACTGTGTGATCCCTGGACGTCTTTAAACACCCTGTTCATCCGTCAATGTGAGCACGACCTGGTACTGACCTCACCAAGGAGACCAGAGTGACCGAGCGGGTTGGTGAATACGTCTAGGGAATAAACATGAGGCCCATCAACAAACGTTCACTTTTCACTCTCAAAATCGTTATTGATCGCCCAAACAGTATCAAGAGAAACAACAGCCTGACTGATAAATCACAATTCCAACACCCACTCAGAAAGAGTCTTCCAGTGAAGACTCACACCGTTTATGCATTTAGTATTGTTGGGTTTTTTTTGTTTTGTTTGGCTGAACTATTGAAGTAGATTTTAGTGTTTTGATATTGCTCCACCTGTATGTGTCCAAAGCTGAAGCTCAGACAGTGTTTTTTGAGAACGTTGTGGAGCAACGTTCCTTCATGACCTCAACAGCTGCTGTTTCAGAACCATTCTAATCTTCGGAACGTTAAGCTCGCGGTACGGCTCGGACGCAACAGAAGGACGCCGTGTTATTAGACCGCATCCCTGGGCCTGTAAATCGAGTTACAAAGCTTTCAATTCCCTAATCTTCTCCATGTCATTGGTTACAACGGTTAAGTGCCTGAGATGCCTGTAGCTTTGCTCTCCTGTGTTTTACAGAACACAGGTTGCCACGAGAAGACCACTGGGGGGGTTTCGGGCAAGGGCGAAAGCCATTGTGTTCTGAGATGGAGCGTGTCACCGGGCTTGGCAGGGGAGAGGTCTATTTTTACCCCTGGTGCATGAGGAAGTGGTGGGCAAGGAAGTAGGCCAGGAGAGGGTGCCGAGCAAGGGGGAGGAGCTACGGCCTTGTAGGGGGCACCAGAGGTGACACGGGGCCAGAGTCCCGCTTGAATATTCATGAGCACTCCAAGCTGAGCGCCGGCTCGGTGGCCGTATGCATTTGTGAGGATCGTGTACGGCTCTTCATCCTGGGCCCGCGGGGCCAGCCCAAAGGAGTCTGGAGTGGCCGCTGAGTCTCACAAGAGGTCCGGCCTCAGCCGTCTGAGAGTCGCGCTCGCAAAACGCACCACTTCACCCCCCCCCCCCCCCCACGCCCCCTGCCCGACGTTCTTCTGATCGCTGTCTTGTTTTCGTTTTAACCCTACACCAGCCCCTTTGAAACCTGAAAGCATAGCACGAAGACATGTTCAAAGCAGGAGAAAGGAACCCAGACCCCCCCCAACACACACACACTCTCTCACACACACACACACACACCCTCCATGAACACAACAGGGCCTCAACCACTGCAGCTTTTAGAATGCAAAGACATTCTTTTCTCTTGTCTCCATGGAGAAGACCAGGGGGCGGGGCTACTAGGGTCATTGGCTTGACAGGTCAGGCAACACAACCACGACGGCACATGGCCGCATGAGTTTGGGGATTTCTTTGTTTATTTTTTGCACGTCCTGTTCAGGTTATACAAGCATCACTATTGAAGGGAAACAGAGGTCTTAGATACTCCATAATAAAAAATATATTTATTCATGCCGTACTCTTCAAGTTCAGTGAAAATGTGCTGTTTTTAAAAGCATCTTTCAAAGGTAAAATGACAATAGAGAATAAAGCGGTGTGTACCTGTTATTAAACGATTTGGTCCTCAGCAATTAATACATTTTTTTTTTAAACCTGTGCAAGGCTGACGTGTGCAAGGCTTGAAAACTCTGTTCGAAGGACAGTGGCTAATTACCGCTTGACTTGGATGAGGTCCGAGTCAATCACAGTCCTGGCTCTGTCCCGTCATGTACATCCTGCACACACCGCACGAGGTCACAACTCAGTCTGCCCTGTGCCAATGACAAATTCAATCTTCATACAATTTCAATGATAAAGGTTTTTTTCTCTTTTCCTTCCCTGTGTGCATTTGCAGACATGACTAAAGATCTCTCTGCCCTGTCTCTCTGACTTACAGCTGGTGATCACTGCAGAAGGACAGTATGAAAAGGAACTATCGTCTGACAGCGTGAGGTCACGTTCCCAAGGAGAGCGTTTGGAGCGGGGGGGCAAACTCGGGCCACGCGGCCTTCACCTGACTGGAGCCAGCAGGCTGGATATATAATTAATGCCCGTGCCAGGAGCGTGTGTGCGGGATTCAGCCCTGAGCACAGGGCCTGCTTTCAGGACGGAGACCCCCTGGATCTGAGCCTGTCTCGCTCGCCGACCCAGCGGGACATGTCCGGCCCACCTCAGGACGGATCAGAGCCGCTTACATCCCAGCGCAGAGGACCTCAGACTCACGCCGGGGTCTAAACCGGGGTCATTACGCCGACCAAAACGGTCCCCCCACACAACCAGGACCAGGTTCTGGACTTGTCTGCCTTTTTTTTTTTTTTTTTTTTTTTTTGCATTTTGTCTCTTTTTTTCTTTTTGTCCTTCCTGAGTCCCCTGAGCCGCTGGTTTGTGGCGGTCCGCGACGTTGGAAGTTGTCTGGGTGTAGAAAGGTCACAGCGTCCTCCACAGGCCTCCTGGGACACGCCGTGTGGACGTACAGGGTCAGCCCTGCAAACAACCCGCCCGGTCAGGATATAACCAAAGAGATCGCTCAAGCGGCACGGACGGCTGCCCAGAGTTTCTTCTGAGGGAGACGGGACCGTGGAGCTGAAAGCGTGGTGGGATTCACTGGGGCGAACAGAGGATCTACTGGATCTTCTAAATCAGGTATGATGAATCTGGATCAAATCATCTACCACTCACTACTTAGATAAACAAAGGAAATGTAATTATGTGTGTATGTGCAACACACATACACTACACTCCCCCCCCCCCCCCCCCCCCCCCCCCCGGAGTCCACTGAGATGAAAACATGCATATAGGCTACTGAAGATACTCCGAGCTGCTTATTAGTAGATCTACTTTGAGCTGACAGATCCGGTGGAATTAATTCCCTCATAATCTATATTTTAAAACAGGCTCCATCATGTTTCTGACTGTCCAAACAGTTTTGACTCTTTTGTTGCATGTATATGCGCTGGTTAATCCCCTGGACAGCTGGGTAAAAGAAATGTTTAAAATCTGCACTGTGGTCAATGCCACATAAGAAATAATCGCAGGAGAAAATGAACAGGCCCAAAATTACATTAATGTTGTTTTTAGCCAAACTGCTGTCCAGAGGGGAATAAAAAACAACGGCCAGAATCATCCTGAATTTTGCAGAATCGTGTTCTCTGCATATATGACACTAGGAACTGAATACTGTGGGATTTTAAAATTATATTTTCCAGCTCATCTGTGTATGCTTAGGAACCTGTGCATGCTGGTTATTTTCAGTTGCTAATACAGTGAATACGATTCCCACGAAACTGAAGTTTTTTAATTATTTCACAAAGCAGTCAGTGCAGGTAGCGAGGCGGCCAATCAAAGGGCCCCACGTACGCTACGTCTTGAAAGGCTATGAAAGGCTTCTGTCAAATGTCTCAGTGCAGATATGTGTACAACAGCGAGGACCCTCTACCGCATTACACACTGACACAGATAAAGAGAGTGGCACAGGCATTTCATTCAGGCACGAATGTGTTTGAGGATGTCTTATATCTACATCCGTGTCTGATTGAGAACATCCTTCCACATTAATCTGAGTTATTTTGAAACTCGGACAGAGCCAGCCCCCCCCCCCCCCCCCCCCCCCCCATCCCCCCCCCCCCTCCCCCCTCCGTCTCTCTGTTTTTTGCATATCGAGTTTTTGATGAATATTAACGCATGCTCAGCTAGCAACGCCTGGCATTTCTTTGAGTCAGTAGGACCCTTAATAGTAATTTTTCATTAATTCAGCAGCAGTAATAATAATGGTGTATTTGTTTTAAATCAAACCATTTAGCACAAGAAACAAGCTCATGGCAGCACACACACAAACGGCTCTTATTCACTGCAGGGCTTTACTTTGGAATGGCTTTTGATTTTTTTTCCCTTTTCCTCCAGAGAGGAGAAGCAAACAGAGGATATTAATGATGGCATGCCACTACAAGTCCTTCTTCATCTTCTTCTTCCGAGCTGGGCTCCTCCTGGGTCTAGTCAACCCTCTGCTCACGTCTGCCTCTTGTCCATCCCAGTGTCGCTGTGATGGAACTTTTATCTATTGCAATGACCGGGACTTGACGTCCATCCCGTCAGGCATACCAGAGGAAGCCACGGTCCTCTTCCTGCAGAACAACCGAATTAAGAGCGCTGGGATCCCTGCAGACCTGCGCAGGCTCAACAGCGTTGAGAAGATCTACCTGTACTGCAACAATCTGGATGAGTTTCCCACCAACCTCCCTCTGAATGTCAAGGAGCTCCACCTGCAGGAGAACAACATCCGGACTATCACCCACGCGTCTTTGGCACAGATACCCTTCATTGAGGAATTACACCTGGACGACAACTCGGTGTCCGCAGTCAGCATCGAGGACGGGGCGTTCAGGGACAGCAACCACCTGAGGCTGCTCTTCCTCTCACGCAACCACCTGAGCACCATCCCGGCCGGCCTGCCCATGACCATCGAGGAGCTCCGCTTCGACGACAACCGCATCTCGTCCATTTCCGAGGCGTCCCTCCAAGACCTCATCAACCTGAAACGCCTGATCCTGGACGGAAACCTCCTGAACAACAGGGGGATCGGCGACATGGCCTTCGTGAACCTGGTCAACCTGACCGAGCTGTCGCTGGTTCGAAACTCCCTCACAGCTCCGCCCGCCAACCTGCCGGGAAGCAGTCTGGAGAAGCTACAGCTTCAGGACAACCACATCGACCGGGTTCCTGCGGGCGCCTTTGCCTTCCTGCGACAGCTGTACCGCCTGGACCTATCGGGCAACAAGCTGAATAGCCTTCCGATGGGCGTGTTCGACGACCTGGACAACCTCACCCAGCTGCTGCTGAGAAACAACCCATGGCACTGCAGCTGCAGGATGAAGTGGGTTCGCGACTGGCTGCGCTCTCTGCCCTCCAAGGTCAACGTGCGCGGGTTCATGTGTCAGGGCCCGGACAAGGTCAAAGGGATGGCCATCAAGGACCTGTCCACGGAGCTGTTTGACTGCTCGGAACCCGAGGTCTCCTCGACGTACGAGACCAGCACGGTGGCCAACACACCACCACCCTCGCGACCCCAGTGGCCCGTGTACGTGACCAAGCGGCCCGTGATCAAGGGGCCGGACTTCGGGAAGAACTACCGCAGCACCACGCCGCCGAGCCGCAAGATCATCACGATAAGCGTGAAGTCGAGCAGCTCGGACGCCGTGCACATATCGTGGAGGGTGTCGCAGCCCATGACGGCCCTGCGTCTCAGCTGGCTGAAGCTGGGACACAGCCCCGCCTTCGGCTCCATCACCGAGACCATCGTGCAGGGTGACCGGACAGAGTACCTGCTCACGGCTCTGGAGCCCAGATCCTCCTATCGGATATGCATGGTTCCTATGGAGACCAGCAACATTTACCTGTCAGATGAGACGCCCGTTTGCATAGAGACGGAAACCGGCTCCTTAAAAGAGTACAATCCCACGACGACATTGAACAGGGAGCAGGAGAAGGAGCCCTACAAAAACTCCAGTCTGCCTTTAGCTGCTATTATCGGAGGGGCCGTGGCTCTTTTCGCCATCATAATCCTGGCCCTCGTGTGCTGGTACGTCCACAGGAATAGTTCCTTGTTTTCCAGAAACTGCACATACAATAAGGGCCGCAGGAGGAAGGATGACTATGCAGAGGCCGGAACAAAGAAGGACAACTCCATCTTGGAGATTAGAGAGACCTCTTTTCAAATGATACCCATAAATCAGGTGCCAGTGTCCAAGGAGGAGTTTATGATACACACCATTTTCCCACCTAATGGTTTAACCCTCTACAAGGGCCAGCACAACGAAAACAGCATGAACAACAGAACCTACAGAGACAGTGGAATACCAGATTCAGACCACTCACATTCATGATAGCGTGTGCAGAAAAGACATTTTGTTACGAACGACTGACATCAGGACTGGCCGGTCTTTTGTAAAACACTGGATTGAAAAGACTGAGAAAGCAATGTTCTGTACATTTGCCATATAATTTATATTTAAGGACAATTTATTAAAAGAGGACAGGCTAACCTTACGGGACGTCGCTAAGCTCTGTCGGTGTATGCTCCCAGCAACTGCAATTCTATATTTTAGAGGTTTGTAGTAATTTGTACTGTACATCCTTTGATTAAGGTTTCAGAACAATTAAAAAAATCTTTGTGCTCTACTGAGATATGACTTGTCAACTGTGAAAGTGGGTTTTCATTGCTGTGTTGAACAATCAGATTTTAGAGAATCTTGTAGAAGCACAGGTCATAACCGTCACCGTGTCGCTCTTAGTTAAGAAAAAACAAAACAGCTGAAACACGAGCGATACAGGGCACAGTTGAATACATGGGTAGAGGAAATCAACCCTTCTTGTCTTGTCTAAAATAGACAGGTATATACGTGTTACGGTTTCGCAGAACCTCAAGAGGCTGTTAGGAATCTTAGTTGCCATTTCTACAGTGTTGCTTGGCTTTAAGTCTCTGAGCCACCCGGAGTGGACATGCTGCTTCCCTGTGGTGTCTAGGAGACACCCGGCACCCTGTCCCTCGCGTTGGGGCGAGCTCACCCAGGGAAGGGCCCACAAAGCACAGAGAACATGAGCAGATGCTACTCAGTGACATTAGAAGAGACAGGACAACAACTCCGTCTCGTTTCACTCAACAGGGAGAAACCACATAGGTGATCGTTCTCTTGCCGTTGTGTAAATGTAACCCTTGAAAGGGCACATAACCTGGGGAAGTTTAAAAGAAATCGCTATGGTGAAACGAACACGTGGGTTTATTTTCTACTGGGAATACAAAAGTGTCAACTATTTTTGTTCATATTATAATTATTAACTGTATCTTTATTTTCAGTTCAAGCCACTTTTTTTGTTGCCACAACTGAAAGTTATTTGTTCTTTTCAACTGAAGACCAAAGTGCGTATGTGCCCTTTGGCTAGTCTTGTATGTGCCTTGATCCAATGCTTATTGTATTTAGCTTTTTGAAAGAATAAATCAGTGACTTAACTTTTTTCATACACACTTGAATATGATAAACTATTGGTCATATTGCAAAATAAAAGGTGACAAAACAGACTAGGTGGAGTTCAGTTCCTTTTCATCCAGCATATGTGAGACTGTGCAGACCGTGAGACGTAGAGCTCTGTAGGGCAGTAGTGTATGGGTAATCACAGGTGGCAGTAATCACGGGTGGCAGTAATCACGGGTGGGCGTGGAGGAGGAGCTAAAGATCTGCTGGAGGAGGCTTTGCAGTGTCTGCTGACCACAGGGGAGACGTGTCTGATAACCAACTAGCATGCAGTGGCTGTCAAGAGCCCTACTGTGGCTGCCTGTCACCGTGCACAGAGTGCAGAGACAGTGCTAGACACACACACACACACACACACACACACCTTAATTACAGTTCAGACAAGCTGCTTAAAGCACCAAAATGACCTGCAAACGTTAAAAATACAAGGAGATTCTGCATGAACACTAAACATAGCAAATCAGCTCGAGGTTAAAATAAGTAGTCTCCACGAGGTGAGGCTGTGTGTGTGGTTCACTGCTGGTTCAGATCCGTCACACATCTGTGGGTGATGCTCATGTTAAGAGACTCTCCTTTTTATGTTGTTGTTTTTTAACGGATTGTTTTCTTTGCATGGAAATTAAACTGCACTTGATACTGAGCTACCAAGATCATTTACAACAGCAACACCAAACTTGTTACAGCTAACAAAACACAAACAGGCCGTACGTGGGCCTAGCGGAGTATTGGTAATGAGGATGCTACACTTAATCCATGTGATTTACTCCCTTATAATGAGTGTTCCACAGCATAAATCTGTTAAATGTTTAAAAAAATAATTGTGTAAAACTCTAAAAAGTTTCAGAGGTCAAAAACTAGAGTAAAGTCGGTTTAGGAAAGAAGCAAAGGAAGCTCTCACTGATATCAGCGTTGGGGCTCTTGTTCCTGTTTCTTTATGTCCTTAAATATATTTTAATATATTCAAAATGTGCAAATTTTAAAATAATTTTCACACATTAAAGTTTATGAAATAAGCCTGAAACCTTCACCACAATTTAGGTGTCAATCCCCTCCATTAACGAAGCATCTGTCAGAAGCACAAAACGTCAAGAAAACTCTGACCCATTGTCACATAGTTACACAACGCAGCCCCAGAGAGAGTTTTGATTTTGAAGCGTGACCGTCACTGTTCGCTTAATCTTCTCATAGAGTCAAAACTAAGAGCTAATGAAAATATTTTCATGATTTAATTTATTTCCATCAGCTAACACAGATATTCCACTTGACTACTGTTATACTCAGCAACTACGATTTCTGGAAATCAGTGACAAATGATTTTGTTGTTTAATGTTTTGTGGGAGTGTTGCTCTGATTTGACTTTTAAACCTGCACATACATTAACTTGTGCAAAGACAAATGAAAAGCATGAAAAAGTATCAAAATAATCTTTCTAGGAATCATTCTTTTGTGTTGATATTTTGAATATCTTTGAATATCATGTTGAACATATTTAAAATTTTAATATTTATATACAACTTTTATTTTACACTAAAGGGCTGAAACCTTTGCGGTTAGTCGTGTTTAACCAATCATCTGTCCATGTTCTAAGGAGCTTGACCAATCAGAGTGATGAATGATCACATGATTTGGCGTGACGTTGCTGGGTGCTGAGTGCTGTGATGTGGATGAGATCATGGCACCTTCTTTGGGGTCTCTCGCCATTTCAAGAATCCAGCACAAAGGTGGATTGTGCATGTTGTGTGTGTGTGTGTGTGTGCACGTCGCATGTGTGTGTGTGTGTGTGTGTGTGTGTGTGTGTGTGTGTGTGTGTGTGCACGTCGCATGTGTGTGTGTGTGTGCGCACACACATGCGTTATTGATGGAGTTCTGTGCATCAATAGATCAACCCCGTGTTTCCTAATACCATAAGGATTTGGCAAGGTTATTACTCAATGAGACCTCAATTGTAGCTTCTCAACTACTTTGCTGGCACAGTCTTTTACTGTTCAGACTTTCCGCTGAAAAACGATGAAAGTAATGAGAAAGATTTTTTCCACCCTGAAATAGGTTGTGCCTTTTACGACCTGAATGATCTCAGCTCAGGATTGACTCCCACAGTTCTATCCTGGCAATGCTAGGCCCGGGCTGTGGATTTGAGCTGGGGATTTGGGCTGTGGTTAGCTCTGGGTTTAGCTCTGCGGTTAGCTCTCCTAAGCCCCAGCCCTGCCTGCGTGTTCAGTTCCACTGGTGAAGTGTTCAGACCTGATGTGTCATATGACTTCCCTTAGCCTGGGAAAATCGTGCAGGTAACGAGTTGTTGGATCCGATTCTCACGTCACTCATACACTTCCGTCCTTGCAAGAGTAGCAGAGTAGGCAGAACGAGACCTCTCTACACACACACACACACACACACACACACACACACACACACACACACACACACACACACACACACACACACACACACACACAAGGTGTAACTATCAGAATTTCTTCATACTGCTTTCATTTGTAATACAAATACGATTTGTGTAATATGAGCGTGTGAGTTTGTAAATGCAGGCTGTTTCAGCCACACTTTCTCCCACGGGACTACTCCTGACCTGAGACACACACTCGAAGCAGACACTTCACGCAAGCTGAGAGGAATATCGCTGCTTTGTCATGCAGTACCGAACACATTTCAGGAAAATAGGCAGACGGCATTAGAATGAACATTTTACTCCATCACCAGCCACTGCAAAGAGAGTGTAAAACTAGACAAAGAGTGAGAGAAACAGCTGGCTGTGTGGGGTGACACCCTGAGGTGTGGGGTGTGAGGCATCCACACCCTGATGGGTCTCTGGATCATCTGGACCATCGTCTTCACAGGCTAAGCCATCACGAACGTTGTAATCCTCACTGAAGCTTCAGTGTTATTAACTACAGCATGTCTTAGTGATCACTTATTCAAAATTAATTAATTAATTAATTAATTAATTCATTAATTAATTAATTCATTCATTCATTCATTCATTCATTCATGTGACTATCACATGAACCAAGACACTTTTATTTTCAAGTTATCTCAATTATGTCAACACAATGATTACCATGATGACTGCCTGTTCAGAAATGAAGCAAAAACAATGTAAAATAGTGATGACTGTACTAAACGTTATCAAAAATGTAATCATGGTGACTGCATAAAACATTGTGTTATATGCCACAGAGCTGGTTAATTAGCATACTAAGACTGACTAATTAGCATACTAAGACTGACTAATTAGCATACAAAGTCATCAGAAAGAACCACCCATGAATTCATCCAAGCAGCACAGGTTAAAATACACTGATGATGCTCTGTAAAGAAAGCATAGAAGTTCCTGAAAATGCAGATTAACAACTGCCATTTCATTCAGCATGTACTGGACTCGTTATACAAACG
This sequence comes from Brachyhypopomus gauderio, assembly GCF_052324685.1. Taxonomy (NCBI): domain Eukaryota; kingdom Metazoa; phylum Chordata; class Actinopteri; order Gymnotiformes; family Hypopomidae; genus Brachyhypopomus; species Brachyhypopomus gauderio. The sequence goes on from NC_135225.1 coordinate 17,387,957, forward strand.
CCTCCATTATTACCGCACTGGATCTGGCCGGCCAATTGATTGCGCCTGTCATGCAAATGAAAGCTCCATCTCCGTGGAGCTAAATTACCATATTCTGCCACATCAGAACCAGGTTCCTGTTGGTCTAAGAATAGGCTATTACATTAACACTCCTACTTACCAGTCTGTTCAAACTAAAGTGCTAGTTCACCAGTGCATTCAAACTAAAGCGCTAGTTCACTAGTGCATTCAAACTAACGCACTAGCCTATGTTGTGTTTTGCATTAGTATGTTATTTATTAAGTGTCCCAATATATATATTTTTTTAGATATTAAAGCATTGCTGAAGAATTTTATTATATATAACAAGGAAGTACACTCTGAGAAACCATTATATGTTTCCAATCACAGAAAACGTGGCAGAGACCAGATTGTACTGAAGTCATAACTCACATGCTGGTCTCAGATTCAAGGTTCAGCCTTCAAAGAACTAAACTGTACGTGTCCAAGTTAACAGTCACGTCCACACACATTTAATCTGATGTTACCAAACCACTTTTCTGAGTAACCTTGACTCCTGTGGTACACTAAGAGTAAAGCTCTTTAAATAAAAATGAATTAAAATCATTTACAACAGGTATCATGTTACGTTTTTTCGAACTGTTTTCAAATTCATTAAAATCACAGCATGGTGTTGTATTCTTATTACTTATTATAATTTCAGCATTTTGTTTTTGATTTCATAACTTATAGATATTGGTTTTTACTGTTATGATAAATATGTTTTAGTACCAGTCCTTTGAGGGGGGGAGCATGATTCCAACCCCCTGTTTTCTGCCTCCACAGCTGCTCCACACCAGAAGCAGCTAAGGCCTTGAAAATATTACTCGATTATATTTATTAGTTAATTTCCAGAGCAGTCATCTGGAGGTTTGAAGCAGATTCAGTTTCACCTTAAAGCAAAAGCCTGGCATATCTATTTCTTTGTGTGTGTGTGTGTGTGTGTGTGTGTGTGTGTGTGTGTGTGTGTGTGTGTGTGTGTGTGTGTGTGTGTGCGCGTCTGGCTGCCTGTTTACTTGAAGCCCTTTCCCACAGCTCGGCTCATACTTTCCCAAATAAAACAGCACAAGTCCTCATAAAGAGCCACTGGCCTCCACTAGCATGATTTCTCCCTCTGTATGTTGTATCATGTCCAAGCCATCGTGCACATCAAAGCCAGATTCTTTCATCGCAGTTTTCTAGGAGCCAAACTGAATTTAAGGGCCAGAAAGGCAGGCCTAGGGCCCAATCACAGCCTCCCACAAAGACTGAACTCATGCCAAAATGTGTGTGCGTGCATGTGTGTGTGTGTGTGTGTGTGTGTGTGTGTGTGTGTGTGTGTGTGTGTACGCACGTCCACAGGCTGCACGTGCTACTCCGTAATAATCAGCACAGCGTTCAGATGCTTGTGTTAAGAACAAAAGGTTGTAGTCTGTGTGTGTGTCTATGGATTAAAAGAATTTACATTAAAGGAGTGCTTAAGGAAAAGATCATTTGGTCACCTAATCATCAGTTAGTTCACACATTTTCTTTCAAAACAATACATAGAGGAGGGCCAAGAAGCGACTTCCTGTGAAGCCCCTCTGCAATGAACCAATCAGAAACAAGACCAAGAAGTGACTTCCTGTGAAGCCCCTCTGCAACGTTGAGCGTAACAGTATGACATTATCTACGGTACTGCTGTGCTGTGTGCTAGCCTACACTCTCCATCCCAAGGACAATTTCTTGGATAAACACATATCTTCTGATACATGTACATCTTAACACTTCAGGTATGTACCAGTAAGAAAGAGTTTAGGATTACTAGCATTGCAGTAGGTGTTATTTTGATTAGTTGAGTGTCCTAGATATGTAACTGAACACTGAAAAAGACTGAATATTTTCATTTTGAACCGATGAAGGTGTTTATCACAGCAGTGTTAAAAACACTAACATTAGGCAAAGTAGTCCACATTTCACAACTGTTTCTCAACTGTTGACTGACATTAGCGCTTTTAAATTTGGTGGGATTGATTCGAGTGATAATACAGAGACGCTGTACTTTAGCAAGATTTAGATTTGCTAGCACAAATATTGCACAAACACTTGAACACTTGTCCTTTCAGCCTTCTGACAGATTTAACCCAAAGGTTTGCTTATTACAGTTTTTGCTTGTATCGTATCTTTATGAGATAATTTCCTTGTGTCCTATGATAGCCACGAGGCCCCAAAAAGGCAAAATGGTTGCCAAGCAAAAGGAACAATGAAATGTAAAAAAAAAAAAAAAACAGACATGGTGAGAAAATATTATACATATTAATATGATTTTAAAAGAACACCTTTGAACATTAATACAAGCATTAAAGCATAACTTTTCTTACATATGTGTGACTTTATTTCTCTTTATCTCCCTTTCTTCTTCCCTTCTTCATTCCTTCCTTTCATTCCATTCCTCCCATCTTCAGCTCCACCTCCCCTCTCTCCATCTTGCGTCGTGCCACTCCCTCTCTCAGAGGTGGACATTCCAGGTTCACAAAGTAAAAGTCCTCACCAAGATTCTGCTCAGGCTTCTTAGATTGATCAGTTGATTCTGTTAATTTTTTTTCTGGATTGCACTAATTAGAAAATCCAGCAAGCTTGAGTATAATCCTGGGCTCCTTTTACTTTCCGAACCTGAAATGTCCCCCTCTGCACTCCCTCCACCTCCTCCTCCACCATCTATCGCCATCTACGCCACCCCTTCGCTCTCTCACTCCATCTCTCAGTCTATTTCTCCTCCCCTGCTCCATCTCAGCCTGTGTCCGTTTCTTACATCCCGTTCTCCACAAATGCGAGAAGTTCCTCATAGTAGCAATCAATGACCTGAAACTCAAAGGTCATGCAGCTCAACAAACCCCCATCTCCTTAATGAATCCAATTTCTTGCCTGACAAGCTCCCAGCATGCTTATACATCTATCTCCTCTTAAAATCATCCGACATTAATACAGATTAACAGGGGCTCCTCCATTAAGACAGCTGCAATCACTGCTACACGATGAGAACAGGCTGAATTATTAAACGGTGAAAAAAACTTTCTAGTCAAGCCCACATCCTGCATGGAGGTACCATCTGTGAACACAGGCAACGACTACCTGGCAACGATGACCAGTACTTTTGAGTGAGCATTTGTACCTTAATTTGATGGAGTGCATCATATGTTATGAAAACGTCTATTTAATTGACTTTGGAGAACGGAGGACATTAATTCATGTCATCCTTTAAGTGGCTTAAACGATCTTTTAAAAGACTGATTCATTTCCTGCCCTTCAGACCTGATATGCCCTCCCGCTCCATTTGCAAACAAGCACGCTTGTCCAGGAAGTCTCATTATCCTGGATGTCCTCACTTCTCTCTTTCTGAAAGATCCTGGGTATCTGTTGGTATCTCGTAGCTTAAGGTGTCCCAGCTCCATGTCGGACGTCCCCTGGTTTACATACAGCTCATGTTGCTGGTTCCGTTTGGATTGGGGTTAAGCCTCTACCTCACACCAGACGGCCTCCTCGTCTCTGGTGACATGACAAATTGTGGAGGCACCGGAGTGATGGTTCATCACTAATGCTGCGTTTAAATGCCGCGTGCTACACGTATTAAAAAAACATCAGATGACATTTGCCCAACAGGACCGGGTCAATCATTCAGATGGCCAGAATGGGATCTTGTCTTCAGTTCTTAAAATCCTGAAAGATGTCCCTTCCCATGAGTTTCCGTTGCCCTGCCAACAGGCCTGGAGCGTCGCAGTCACTGCTGACGTTCACGCCGTCGACCTCCCTGCCGTCACAGAACAAAGAATCACCTTCACGCTTTCAGATCCAAAACTACGACGGGAGTCAAGCACTATCCGTTCTGTTCCGTCCGGCTTTTACGACCCGCTGGGCCGTGTTTATCTCCTGTGACCAGAGTCTAGGGGTTTCCTTTCTGCTCTTCACTGTGTCCAAGCGTTCAAAATGCTCCTCTCACACCATCAGACAGAGCTGACAGTGGCTGGTGTCCTACGCAGGCTCAGAAGACACGGTTGCAGCTCGACCTTCTGCAGACTGGTGTACCAAGAATCCGTCCCCACTGTAGACCATGAATGTCCATGCTCAGACAGGGTCATAACAGCCCAGAAGCACCCTGACCTTTCTCACACTGACCTGATTGGCTAGCTCAGCACCCTGGACGGTGTGTCAGGGGACTGTAAAAGTGTCCCGCAGCTGTTCTGCAGAACATGGACGATGTCACGCAGTACTTACGGCGCTCTCAATTATCACCTGGCCTCAGGTGAGGGAGTCTCACAGCCACCTAGGAGAACCACAAAGTAATGAGAGTCCCTGTGTGTTTGTTCTGAAGACTGAAGAAGTGTGTGAACACACACACACACACACACACACACACACACACACACACTCAAACTTGACTTTGCTCTTTTAGTCTTCACACATACCAAGATCTTGTTTCAGTTTAAGGACGAGCTGTCTACTTGTACACAGTCAGGCTGCTTTAAGCTTGCGTGGTTAGACTTGTGTGTTAGTGTCTCACGTGCTCACGTGTCTTTGTCTTCTACCTCTCGTATGTATATCAAAATTAAATAAAGTTTGATTCCCATCCTCCCACATTTCTCAAACCTTGGTGAGGAACAGCAGGTTTTTTTCCTTCTCTTGGAAGAAATGAAGCAGTGTGATCTACAGGAACATGTTTAGTGCCTGTGACTGCTCAACCCTGTGCACTAATACTATGGAGCCATAGGCCGCAGGGGGCCTGTGAACTCACACACACACACACACACGCACACACACACACGCACACACACACGCACACACACACACACACGCACATATGGACTCAGACACACGCACACACCCACACACTCCCACTCATTGTGCGCACCCACACACACTCACAACTACTGCTCCATTAGAATCAGAGACCTTTCCAGCTCCCATAGAAAACAAATCATGAGTCAAACGTGCTATTTTTAATTCCAGTAGCTACTGCACATATGTTGCGAGTGCAGAGACTGATTCTCACACACTTAGCAATATAGTATTACAAAGTTCACATTTTTGAGCGCCGCCTTCCAAAAATCTACATTCTGCATTTCTACATTCTAATTCCATTTCCCTCCCTGTTCTAGGACAACAGAAACCTGGTATTACAGAAACCTGGTATTATTATATAGCCCAGCATTTCAAGATTATGGTGCCTGGAATTACACAATTATACAATTTAGCATTACCATTGTAGCTTGGTGGTACAAAATATTACAGGATGCCAGTAAAAATGACAACCTGATGCTGCAAAGTCACACACCTGGTCTGACAAAATTATACATGCTGTAATTTCCAATGGTTAAGTCACAACCTGAAGTCATCCACGTGTAAAACAATTTAAGATCTATCTTCAATCACCTACAATCATTGTGTCTTTCGTCTTTACTTTAGAATGGAACATGCACAAATAAATGAGTGTGAAGGTCCTTGTGCAAGCGCCGTGTTAAAGAAATCTAGGCAGAGTCAGCAAACCCCGCCGTCAGAAGGCAGCACTGTCAAAGGTTGCTCCAGACTCGCCTACATCAAAGGCGAGGAAACATGACGAGAGCTACGCTGGTTTATTTTATTCATCTTAAACAATAACTTAAGTCACAAGGACAAGGGCATCTTGGCTTTGGTGCAGAGAAGGTGGACGCTCATGATGAATAATCGTTTTAATGTATTAGCAACCCACACAGCTGGATCAGACTGAGAAGAGATGAGCGACACTGTGGCTAACAAATGAGGAGCTACGCTTTAAATCTCAGATCCTGTCCAACGATCTCAGCCAGAAGCTTGATTTGACCTCATGCTACTAAAAATGTAATAGCTAATTGGTTTTGAACAAGGACTATATCTTAAGCACCGAGTCTAATCAATCTAAAACACAGAGTCCAGCAGTCTGGTGACCCGATCATAGTCGACCCCTATATATTCCCAGTTGTAGACATTTTCAATGCCAGACTGGTGCTGGATTTTGTAATTAATGCATCCGAATAATTTGTCATACCACCTGCCACCTAGATGAGGAGAGAATGCACAATCTGTAGTTCCTGCATCTGGATCTGGATACCTGTATTCTTTGGCGTAACTTACCAAACTGTGACTACAAATCCCAGAAGCCTGCATTAGAAGCCTAGAGTTGGATGTCTCCACTCACCTCTAAAGCTCAAATGGGTGGTTTAGTCTTTTAAATGGGTGGTTTAGTCCTTTAAATTGGCAGCTTAGTCTTTTAAATGGGTGGTTTAGTCCTTTAAATGGGAGGGTTAGTCCTTTGAAATGGGTGCTTTAGTCCACTAAACCTTCTCCAACATGAATAATGATAAATGAATGAATAATGTCACTCCCTCACATTCAACGTCATCTGCTTTCTGAACAACAACTCAGACACCCATCTCAACTCACTCCTGTCTTCTCACTATGGACTCATGTATTTCCTGTTTGGACTCATGTATTTCCTGTTTTCTCACCATGGACTCGTGAATCTCGGGTCTCGTCGCTCTGCTTTTCTCCCGAAGTGTCTCGCCTCCCTAGAGGTTTTCTGAGCCTCTTCCCAGTGTTTGCTGGAAGTCTGCTTTTGTATAACCCCAGCCTCAGGTTCCTCTAGCGTGCCTCCAGCATGCCTCTGTTCTAGCTCCCGGTAGACCTCTTAGTTTGGGCTGTTTTTAAAAGGACCGGGGGGGGGGGGGGGGGGGGGGGGGGGTTCTGGTTGTTGCTTTTTACACCATGGCCCATTTCTGAAGATTCATTTTCCTCATCATGACAAATAGACCCTATTAATAGTCTTGGCCTAACACTCATTAAATTGGAAAAGTGTGAGTTTGCTGTGAAATGGATCCAAGAAGAAATGAATAAAATACAATTAATCAGGTACTGGTGCTGGACAGAACATGGTATTAAATATTGTTATCATCATTTGCCCAAACATTCAATATCAATAAATCCCTAATTTAAATGTATGTAGAAAATCAGTGAAATTAGTGCAAATTAATATAAATATGAACTCAGCTACACCAATAATGTGTATTTGACCAAGACAAAGTCTAATAAATTCAGCATACTTTAGAGCAGTCTGTGGCTGTATGGTTTCCTATAAACTTTGCCATAAAATGATTTCCACAACACAGCATACTATATAATTTTAATTTGCCAGTATAACTCCACATATGCTCTACCAATTAAAACTGCCTTTGTGAGTGTTTAGAGAGGAGTAAGAATGCTCAGAGCCACTAAGGTGCAGTACGCCTACAGCCTGGGAAAAGAGCTGTATCACAGAGGTGTTATAGAGCTGCATCACAGAGGTGTTATAGAGCTGCATCACAGAGGTGTAATACAGAGCTGCATCACAGAGGTGTAATACAGGGCTGCATCACAGAGGTGTAATACAGGGCTGCATCACAGAGGTGTAATACAGAGCTGCATCACAGAGGTGTAATACAGGGCTGCATCACAGAGGTGTAATACAGGGCTGCATCACAGAGGTGTAATACAGAGCTGCATCACAGAGGTGTAATACAGAGCTGCATCACAGAGGTGTAATACAGAGCTGCATCACAGAGGTGTAATACAGAGCTGCATCACAGAGGTGTAATACAGGGCTGCATCACAGAGGTGTAATACAGGGCTGCATCACAGAGGTGTAATACAGAGCTGCATCACAGAGGTGTAATACAGAGCTGCATCACAGAGGTGTAATACAGGGCTGCATCACAGAGGTGTAATTCAGAGCTGCATCACAGAGGTGTAATACAGGGCTGCATCACAGAGGTGTAATACAGAGCTGAATCACAGAGGTGTAATACAGAGCTGCATCACAGAGGTGTAATACAGAGCTGCATCACAGAGGTGTAATACAGGGCTGCATCACAGAGGTGTAATACAGAGCTGCATCACAGAGGTGTAATACAGAGCTGCATCACAGAGGTGTAATACAGGGCTGCATCACAGAGGTGTAATTCAGAGCTGCATCACAGAGGTGTAATACAGGGCTGCATCACAGAGGTGTAATACAGAGCTGCATCACAGAGGTGTAATACAGAGCTGCATCACAGAGGTGTAATACAGGGCTGCATCACAGAGGTGTAATACAGAGCTGCATCACAGAGGTGTAATACAGAGCTGCATCACAGAGGTGTAATACAGAGCTGCATCACAGAGGTGTAATACAGGGCTGCATCACAGAGGTGTAATACAGAGCTGCATCACAGAGGTGTAATACAGAGCTGCATCACAGAGGTGTAATACAGGGCTGCATCACAGAGGTGTAATACAGAGCTGCATCACAGAGGTGTAATACAGGGCTGCATCACAGAGGTGTAATACAGGGCTGCATCACAGAGGTGTAATACAGAGCTGCATCACAGAGGTGTAATACAGAGCTGCATCACAGAGGTGTAATACAGAGCTGTAATACAGAGTTGCAGCACAGAGGTGCAATACAGAGCTGTAATACAGAGCTGCATCACAGAGCTGAATACAGAGCTGCATCACAGAAGTATAATAAAGAACTGTATCACAGAGGTGTAGTACAGTGGTGCATCACAGAGGTGTAATACAGAGCTGTATCACAGGTGTTATATAGAGCTGTTATATAGAGGTGTTATAGAGTAGCATCACAGAGCTTCATCACTGGTCATTTAGGAGGTACTGGATCCTGCCTCAGAAATCTATTCTGCCTGATGTGAAATCGCAGTCTGATAAATTTGCTGACTGTCAGGACTCTCTTGAATTTTACATATTGGCAAGAACTTAAACGGGTCTTCACAAGAAACAGATTTCACAATTCTGTGAAGGCTAATTTGAGATACTCTTTTAAAAAAACTTTCATTTTAACAATATGCCTCAGTACATGTCTGAGCAGATCGGGTCAGGTTGGGTCAGTTTCACATTGTTCTATCTGCAGGAGCGATTTCCTTTTCTCAATAGCACTTCTCTGTCAATGAAAATCTGGGAACACGATGAGACTCTGTCGAGACTTTGACGAGACTAACATATCTGCTGGGTTCGCAGGGCCACAGTTAATCTTTCTCTGATTCAGAATGTCAGCATTTCATTTAAACATCCAAACTGGGATGCGGTTCGACTTGATTTAAAACTCTATTCCTCATTTCCTCAGTCCTTCTATCTAGAAAGAAAACTTGCTTTGTGTTATTAGCAACAGAACAGTAGCCAGAGGCTAATGGCATTTCCCACGATGCATTTCTGCAGTATCAGCTGTAACAGCCATGGCCCCTATATGCTCCAGGTAAAGAGGATTACACCCAAACACGTAATCAGGAAAGGTGGTCCCCCAGTTGAAAGAGATTATTTTTAAGGTGTGCGAGGATTTCCTGTGGGTTCTAGCAAAGGAGAAAAAAAAAATTATTAAGTGAGAGAGGAAAGAACCCAATGTGAAGACTCACTACAGCAGCAGACGTGGTCTCCACGCAGAGACAGCGGCCAGCAGCCCTGCTATTTCCTGAGGGTGCAGCTTTCTGTATGAAAGAGCCGTTGCCTTTCCTGTTTAGGACCAATGCTATCATGTTTTGGCAGAGGATCTGAGCCGCCGCTGCAGTTTCCTGTGAGGCGTGGCGGTGCGGAGATTCAGGTACCGGCTCCTTCCCCTCTGCCCAGCCCAGAGTCCCCGGAGTGGGGCTAATGTGACAGGGAGTAGGTGGCGTTTTGCTCCTGTCACCACTGCCAGACAATGGCACCATCGGTTCGGCCATTAATCATGTTGACTTTCCCCTGTCTCCCAACCCGACAGAGAGGGCAGAGGTGCACTACGGGGGGGCGGTGCCCCGACACGGCCCCACCCGTGGAGGCCCGGCGGTCTTGAACGAAGAGGTCCAATGCATTCATGCTTAACAGGTCACTAATCAAATTACACCGATAAGCATGGAGAACATAAGGCCCTGAATTCATGAAGCATGTCTAGATTCTATAGAGAGGGGCCGTGCCCTTGGCAAAGGCCAGAACAAGATAACGCACGCTGCGTCTCCCGAGACAATAGGGACCCCGCGGCGAGCCCGTGGAAACACACAGCGTCATTCGAAGACAGTCAGTAACTGTTGTTGTGCCTGACAACAGCAAACAAAAAAACGCTACATGTTTCAGTGGCAAATGGAGTTTCGGTCCAACTCTCAGTCCCTGAGCGTTCCCCTCTCATTTTCCTGAACCAGATGGCCACAGTTCTGGACTAATTCATTTAGCCAAGCATAAGTAATTCCTCGCATATATGCATGGCCAATCCATTATTAGATAACATACAAAAAAAAAGAGCAGAAAAGCAGTTCTATTGAAGTGGCGACCATCCATCCATCATCTGGAGCAGAGGTGGAGAGAGGGCTCTCCCAAGACAGCCTGTGCTGGCGTGATGCTCAGCCGGACCCGATGGGGCATCACGGAGGATCGTTTTAATTATCCCGCTGATGACGGAGAGGGGGACGGGGTCAGGGAGGATGTGGGGCGGACGTGCAGGGGACCGACGCGCCTGGCAGAGTCGCGCGTTTGGGGTAGTGGTGTGTTTTTAATCCGGGCTGGCAGTTGAGAGTGTAATGCGTTTGTGCTACTTCTCATACAATGAGGACCGATCTTCCACAAATTTAGCAGAATTTTTTGAAGGCATCTTACATACCCGATTACAAAACAGTTTAGACACGCGTTCTCTCTGCCTGAAACTCACCGTACAAATTCAACTGAAAGCTACAGTCCGTATGAATGTCACGGGTCTCCTCCAGTTCAAACAGAGTCAGAGGAACCAAAGGAAACAGGTTAAACAAAGACTTTCAAGGCGTGAGATATGGATTGAGACATGGATTATGTGCGTGAGATATGGATTGAGACATGGATTATGTGCGTGAATGAGAAATGAACAAGCAAGAACTGCTGCTTCCCTTTGTCTTATGTCATAACTCATTTTCGAACGGGCGATGTTAGCAACGCCAAGCGGCGGGTTGAGCGGCTCCACAAGCGCTCCGCTGCAGACGGCGTCGAACTCGCCGACACGCAGCACGTGCCTGGAATGCTGCACTGCCAGAATCGGCTGACGTGCAAATGTCGGTGCAACACAATATTCAGAGGAAAATCGCTGAAGGTCTGTGCACTCAGGACATTCCAGCATGATTAACTGAAACCTTAACCGGAGCGCCGTCTCTGATCGCCATTGTTCCAGAGCCCGGGGCGCGTCAGCTTGGCAGACTGCGGTAGTGGCCGTTACTCGTGGGACGCCGCAGACATTCCTCACATCCGCGTAGGTCTGTGTGATGGAACCATCTCATCGTCCTTACACGTCTTACACTGCCACAATGGCACAATGACTGAGATTACATTGCAGTATTAATTGCACAAATTTCCCACTTAACTCTTGAATTCAGTATTTCTAAATTATACAATTGTACTTTTGACTTCATTTATTGTGTTAATTAAGCTTTAAGGTTTCATTTTTCAAATATTAAAATACCGTTTCAAACTCAATAGTAAAACTGCAATGCTTCGATCTGTAATTTAAACCTGATTAAAAGGGTCAGTTACTCAATCCAGATGAAGTGGGATCTAAAGTCTGTAACAGAACAGAATTTGGAACCACTACATATCTCCAGAATTGCCACCCACCCATCCACTCATCCATTCACCTATCCATCCACCCATTCATCCATCCACTCAACCATCCACCCATCCACTCACCCATTCACCTATCCATCCACCCAATCATCCACCCATCCAATCATCCATTCACCTATCCATCCACCCAATCATCCACCCATCCACTCATCCATTCACCTATCCATCCACCCAATCATCCACTCATCCATTCACCTATCCATCCACCCATTCATCCATCCACTCAACCATCCACCCATCCACTCATCCATTCACCTATCCATCCACCCAATCATCCACCCATCCACTCATCCGTTCACCTATCCATCCACCCAACCTTTTTTATGCTGTTGCCAGCATGAAGTTTCCAGCCAATTCCCCCATCACTACACTTCATCCCAGCAAACACAGCTCTCCTACACAGAGAACAGTTCTCCTACACAGCTCTCAAACACAGAGAACAGCTCTCCAACACAGAGAACAGTTCTCCAACACAGAGAACAGCTCTCCAACACAGAGAACAGCTCTCCAACACAGAGAACAGCTCTCCAACACAGAGAACAGTTCTCCCACACAGCTCTCAGACACAGAGAACAGTTCTCCCACACAGCTCTCCGACACAGAGAACAGTTCTCCTACACAGAGAACAGCTCTCTGACACAGAGAACAGCTCTCCAACACAGAGAACAGCTCTCCGACACAGAGAACAGTTCTCCTACACAGCTTTCCGACACAGAGAACAGCTCTCCTACACAGCTCTCTGACACAGAGAACAGCTCTCCGACACAGAGAACAGTTCTCCGACACAGCTCTCCGACACAGAGAACAGTTCTCCTACACAGCTCTCCGACACAGAGAACAGCTCTACTACACAGCTCTCCGACACAGAGAACAGTTCTCCGACACAGAGAACAGCTCTCCGACACAGAGAACAGCTCTCCGACACAGCTCTCCGACACAGAGAACAGTTCTCCTACACAGCTCTCCGACACAGAGAACAGCTCTCCGACACAGCTCTCCGACACAGAGAACAGTTCTCCTACACAGCTCTCCGACACAGAGAACAACTCTCCTACACAGCTCTCCGACACAGAGAACAGCTCTCCGACACAGAGAACAGCTCTCCGACACAGCTCTCCGACACAGAGAACAGCTCTCCGACACAGAGAACAGTTCTCCGGCACAGAGAACAGTTCTCCTACACAGTTCTCCTACACAGAGCACATCTCTCCAACATAGGAACAGTTCTTCGACACAGAAAACAGCTCTCCAATACAGAGAACAGCCCTCCGACACGGAGAACAACTCATGCAACACAGCAACCACCTCTCCTACACAGGAACAATATGGCGACGCTATTGCTAGGAGGGGGGAGGTCTAGCAAATGTTTTGGAGGAGCTACAGAACTTTCGCAGAGACACAACAAAACAAAATTAAATCTCAGCTCACCAACATTAATAAAAATAGCTGAGGCAGAGATGCAGATTGAAAACGTAGGAGAATCAAAAACATGGAACAGGTGCCAAGTCAGAAAATAGAAGAGATGAATCAATAAGAACATAAACTGCTCGACCAAGAAGGGATTTCCTGACAAGAGAATATAAGGATATAGAATGTTCTGGAAGGATCAGGTGGGTCGTCTATGGAGTTTGACGTGGAAAAATTACTACAGCACATGCTGGAGATTCCCCTGACCACACAGATCCACATCGAGAGGTCACCTGGGGGCACTCACCCCGAGACACTATGTGGCCCAGGAAGACTAGCTGTCATCAATAACAATCAGATTTCACTGCCACAAAGCCAAACAGCAGGAGCTGTGAGGATAGAAGGCGTTTCTGAACAAACTCAGATATGTAGATCAAGACTACCTTCAGCAGCCCTGCAGGAGGAAGTGATGCAACTGCTAAAGCAGAGAGACAGGTAGGAGAGGCTGACCCCCACAGCTCCTTCAACCCAGGGTGATGGACCAGAGAATCCAGGGTGATCTACCAGAAGACCCGGGGTGATCCGGGGTGATCTACCAGAGGACCCAGGGTGATCTACCAGAGGACCCAGGGTGATATACCAGAGGACCCAGAGTGATCCAGGGTGATCTACCAGAGGACCCGGGGTGATCTACCAGAGGACCCAGGGTGATATACCAGAGGACCCAGAGTGATCCAGGGTGATCTACCAGAGGACCCGGGGTGATCTACCAGAGGATCCAGGGTGATCTACCAGAGGACCCAGGGTGATCTACCAGAGGATCCAGGGTGATCAACCAGAGGACCCGGGATGAACTCCCAGAGGATCCAGGGTGATCTCCCAGAGGATCCAGGGTAATCTACCAGAGGATCCAGGGTGATCCAGGGTAATCTACCAGAGGATCCAGGGTAATCTACCAGAAGATCCAGGGTAATCTACCAGAGGATCCAGGGTGATCCAGGGTAATCTACCAGAGGATCCTGGGTAATCTACCAGAGGACGCAGCCTTGGATCCACACCTCCTTTACCTGTTTTCTCATTTGCTCGTTCTATTTAGCTGGCTTCAATAATACAGTGGTGATCATAGGTAGTGACAACGTGCATTTAGTCTATTTTCATAACAATGGGATGTTAAATCCAATTAAATGCAGTAAGTCTTTCTCTTATAAAGAAGGAACAACTCCATGTAAGATATTTACAGGATATGTTTTTAAATAGCAAACACAAAAACCCCAAAGAGAACAGGTTGCTTGCTTTTCTCCTCATCTAAATCAGGTCATAGGTGAGGAGGTGAGGAGGTGAGGAGGTGAGGAGGTGTTCTTCACATCTCCAGCAAGCTACATTTCAAAAAAGGGCTTTGAAACAGGAGCAGAGGAGGGCTGCAGTACGGGGGTGTGTGTTGTAGTATGGGGGTGTGTTGTACAGGGGTGTGGTAGTACAGGGGTGTGTTTGTAGTATGGGGGTGGGGGGTAGGTTGGGGTATGGATCCAGTTACAATAATTTCACAGGGGGTGTTTAGTTAATAGTGTAACTTCCAGAAGCCACTAATTTCATGACTACTTCTAAACAACTGCGAAGGTGAATACAAAATAATCACCTATTCATGTAATTAGTACAGTAGATCAGTGACCATACACTGATGTAATTATCCTTTTAGTTTAACCAAAGAATAACATAAAACTGAATTAAATCTGACTCAATTAAATACATTTTAAGGAACAAATAAAAAAAAAAATTAATATTTACATGGAATTTAATTACAAAGGTACGCTCTCTCCTCCCATACTATTTCATAGGCAGTGTGTGTGTGGGGTGTATATGCGTGTGTGTGTGTGTGTGTGTGTGTGTGTGTGTGTGTGTGTGTGTGTGTAATATATAATTAGTTGCTTTCTGAAGGGTTAGATATTAACTGGTAAATTTCTGGCCAACAACACACCAGAAGAGTTTGCTTCTAACTGTCTATGTCTAAAAGGATTAAGGAAGACAGTGAGATGGGACCCAACTGCCTTCCTGTCTCAACTCAAGGACTGAATGAATATATGTCCCCCAGGCACACCTATTTCAGACCTACCAATAGAGATTACACATTTCAACGAATGAGACAAAATGCAAAAGGTATGCATGGCAAGGTGACACACCTAGGGGTCGTCTCAAAACTCTGCATTTAAACAGAAAGCGGCATGGGCCCTCTTTCTGTCCCTTTGCATCTAAATCTAGATCTTTGTCACAAATGAGAGCTATGAAACGCTGCTGACACTGGTGATGAGCAATGGAAAACACTGAAGAGGAAATGCCTTCCGCTCCCAGGCCCAGACAGGTAATCCTAGCTGATAACAGTCTACATGTGAGATAAATACCTTTGTTAACCCATGGGTGAAAGGAACTCTTAGAGTATGGAAAACTATCACAAAAGAATTTAAACTAGAGGCATGTACTGCAACTTTTAAACGGTATGCATGTGACTCACCATTTCACCCTGAATAAACTAGATACTAGATTAGAGACAGCACAGGCAAAGGAATGTCAGCTCTGCAATGAAATGAAAGTAACACTCGCCAGTGTGGGAAAAAAAAGAAAAGCTTGATTGCTCTCTGTATTGGCATATGTAGCATTATAATAAGATAAAGGTGAGAGTTAAACTTCAGCACGTCCAGCCCTGTCAGACCTGTTTATGACCGCACACTGTTCAGATATCGATAGAATGATTTCATGTATGTAAAAGTTGTCTTTTAAATGTCTTTCAAATCTTCTGCTTCAAAAGTGGAGAATGAAGGAGAGATAATTACATGTGAGGAAGAGCAGGGAACAACATGGCGCATGAACAGGCTGCAGTTCACAGGGATGGAAAGAGTTTGGTGTGAAACACTTGATAAGGTGCTTTATTACACCCTCTCAGACGCCGACTCAGAGTAACCTCCGTGTTTACTGGGGAAACTGTGGAAACGAAAATGCATTAGCATTAGCATATTTTTAGTGGGACTGCCCCATTATCAGAGACAACTGGAGAGATACACGATTTAAGAGACATTTTTAAACGTGAGATGCCCACAGAGAGTTAGACCATATATCTTGGGCACATGCCGCAAAAAGAAAAACATTTAATGGTAAAATTGCTGATACCAAGAAATGGTTATCACAGAAGAGCTCAGCTTTAAATATGCGGATTTAAAATTACAGTGGACATTTTCAAAATGGAGAAGAGCGTTTGTCAGTCATAAACTGGTGCACGTGGCTCCAAACTGGGAGAAATAAGTTAACTACATAATGTAGGAGAGGACTGACTTCATTCTCACAAACCATGATTGTGTTTTGAAGAAGAGACCACTCACTACTTGTAAACAACTTTTGTCTATATTCTATATGAATATACTGTATATGATTTAAACATAAAGCACAAAAAAATACCTCATGGAAATGTTTTTTTTTTAATGCTCAACAATGCTGATTTTTGGGCAAATCATCTCTTACCCAGTGGAGACAACAGTCACACAAAGACTCTAAACTAAAAAAAATGAAAACTGCATTCCACACGAGCAAGCACGTGAAGGCACACCTCACCAGGAGTGAGACCCGCACACATGCAGACGCTCCCTGAGTGTTGTCACGGCCAACGGCAGCAAGCGAGATCAGGAAGGAGGAAAGTGAGCAGACAAGAGGGAGATGACACCGTGTCTGGAATGAGGAGGAGGAGGAGGAGGAAGGGCGTGCAGTATGCTATTGAGCTTATCAACACACACTCCCACTCATTTTTTTACCACCCAAAATGAATGTTGGTAAAAGCAGGGAAGTGAAAGACAAAAGTACAGGTGAACACCTGATGTGTCGCACACACCCACCCAAACACCTGGCTCTGAAGATTACACCTTTCTCTGTTCTCAACAACATCACAGCTGCTGCCCTCTAGTGGAGGGGGAGGGTACTGCCCCAAGAGGGAATCGTAAAATATATATATCAATATATATATATTTTTAATGGGCAGTACCCTTGAGTTGGGAGCCAAATTGACAAATCAATTAAACCACTGACTTTAATGGTAGTGTTGGCAAAGCAATGAAACTGGATTAATTATCCATGGTTTTGATAAACCAATTAAAAAACGCTAACTTTACTAGTGGTTGTTATACCAATTAAAACACCATTGCTAATGGTTTTGCTAAACCAATTAAACTGCCAATTCTAACTCTCCAACGGCTATGAAATACTGCTGTGCATATCTCAGAATGAATTAGTTTAAAATACATATCAGACATGTGCAGGAAACACTGTGATCACAAATACGTGGAGACGCCCTCAGCTAGACATGCAGCTCCACTCAAACCACACAATCATACTTCAGACCCAATACATCATCAGCGCAGACCAGTGTCATTAAAGGGCCACGGTGAAGACATTCAGAAGACATGAGTCAATAGGTTACTCGAATGAGGGTCAGTGGAGTGACTGGTGCTGAAAAAACTTGTCAGCAATAATTTTCATTGAAGCACAGTTCATTGAAGGTCATTCTTTAGAACAGCAATTACAACTGTGATGACCATACAGATAAATACTTCAATAACAGGCAAAGATCACTGTAATATGTACTACGACTACTAGCGACATTGGCAGTTTAAAGAAAAAAATGGTTTCTTAAACCTTAAATAATGAACAGAAGTGAAACGTAGTCTACTGTTGGAAACAAGACCCAACATTCTGTCTTGATTGCATTTTCCATTAAATTAACATTTGTATGGTTAGAGACTACAAAGTATATTACTCTAAACAGCACAAGAAAGTAGCACATGTAAAATAAACCGGCATAATGAGTGCTGATCAGGCTCAAATAATAAAGCAGTCAAGTGCATTCGTTAAAAATTGTAGCATGAAAGTCAAAAAAGATTCCAGAGATCCAGGGAAATGATATGTAAGCTTTGTTCATGTTCACTAATTAATATATGAAGACAGAGAATACTTAAAGACCTGACACCACCCCCACCACAAACACACAGCCCCCTACAACCACCGTCATCCCCACAGAAATGTGGGAACACATGACAAACAGCTACGAGGTGTAGACTTTAGTGCAGTACTGCGGTCTCCCTTTCAAAGCAATTATTCACGCGCCTCTTAGACACATTTCACACAGACCACCGCAACCTTGAGCTGGTTTCTGAGGCGAGAAGAACTAGAACGCACAGACTGACAGAACAACCTTTCTTCATTATTAAAAAACATGAGGCTAAAGTTGGGTTCCACGTTATTTTAGGAGTTTCACAGCTTAATTACTTGAAGGTGATGGATGTATAGTCACATTGAGACATGGGGGAGTAAAGACATATACAGAAAATTGTGCATAGGTTTGTGAGCTAAAGCTATTTCTTCACCTGCTGGGTAACACCCTCCACCACCACTATGTTTTACTTCTCAGTGATTGTGGGTGACTATGCTCTGATGATTCACACCCTCTCTGTCAAAATAAGCAAGAGGGAATTAAGAAAAAAGACTTAAACTTGAAACGTTACATTTAAATGATGGTGCCTGAGGTGAAGTGGTCATTCTTTAACTTTCAGTGTCCTCTCAACACAGGGAAAATCATCCAAAACAGAGGAGTGTGAAACACTTGTGAATAAATCAAAGTAATCTGTTTCTAATTAATTGTTGGACGAAAGAAAGACACTATACCCATTTAGGAAAGGAAACGAAATTTCCCTTTAAAATGATGGACATATAAACCCACTCACTGTGTTAAGATAATGTACCCTTCAGGTACATTTACAGGTCTGGCTCCATTTCAGAAGGCAGGGCTCGTTAGAGCTCGTTAGACTCGTTAGGGCTCGTTAGCCGGGGCCAGCCTATCAGTGTGTGGCTTGTGACTCTAATAGCCAGCAGACAGCAGGGGCCACACTGGGACCAGTACCATGCCTCATAAAACATGAATATTAATTAACATCAGTCACACTAACAGTTTTATTGGTTGGAGGAGGTTCACTTTTTTTACTTACACTTGCTTTGGGAATTTGACCCAAATTGGAGGGAGAGGTAGAAAAGGCTTATGAAAGTAGATGAGTTGAAGAGGTCCCATGACCTCAGGTTTTTGGTGAAGTGGAGGTAGAAGTACTTCATATTTTACATGCAGATGAACGCAGGGTGCAGAGCATGGAACTCCAGACCCCTCCACATTGCACAGGGAACTGGAATGTGTCAAGCTCCAGATCCAACACCGCACCACGGCTAGCGCTCCCTTAGTGCTAAATGTGGAAGTGGAAGAAAAAAAAACATATTTCTGTAGATTTGGGCAAGATAAATTACTAAGTGTGTTTTGGGTTGAGAGAGGGACTTGTAAGGAGGGTCACATTGGAGAGGTGGTCTCAAAAAAAAAATAAAACCCAAGAGGACCCAGAGTAGAGCCTTGAGCATCCCCTCACTGCTTAATGCACTGCTAATGGAGACAGGTCTCTCCGAAGAGCTGACCCTGAGCGACTAGATTCAGAAGCATTTCAGAAAAGCTAAGAGGAGGAAAAAATGGACTTCACATCCGTGTGCTTGCATAAAACACCCTGAAGAAAAGCCAAATCCAGTCATCTCCGAGCATGCTACTAGAAGTAGGTGACATTTGGTGTTGCCCTGGAGACCCAAACACACTTGGCTATCCAAACAGGTGAAGACACAGACAGTGAGAGTGCCACTAGCTCTATGAGTAAAGAGCAAATGAAAAATAGACCATTTTGCAATGTCCTCCTGAAATTATCAACACAAATCCACATTTTTATGCATACCCAGTATAGATTTTATGTATTTATTTTGCCTATTACAAGAAATGCATGTTTTTATGTAATCACAGCACCTAGCATGA
Source organism: Brachyhypopomus gauderio (assembly GCF_052324685.1). NCBI lineage: Eukaryota > Metazoa > Chordata > Actinopteri > Gymnotiformes > Hypopomidae > Brachyhypopomus > Brachyhypopomus gauderio. Next base: position 17,407,878 of record NC_135225.1, read on the forward strand.
AATGTGAAAAAACAAACAATTTTTACAAATAGTGCATTAGATCTTTTAAATACATAATTAGGCATAATCAGTCTTTATAAATAAACAGAAAGAAGATGTAAGAGATTAAAATTAGTCAAATTAAGAGAACTGCAGTAATGGACTTCAAATTTATCAGCCAGGACTCATGGAATGTACTACACCAGTACAGTCTGCACACACGCTGGACAAGCACAGTGTATTGACATGGGGGTCTAGATTGAAATGGGTCTGTATTGATGTGGAGGTCTAGATTGAAGTGGGTCTGTATTGATGTGGAGGTCTATATTGAAATGGGTCTGTATTGACATGGAGTTCTAGATTGAAATGGGTCTGTATTGACGTGGAGGTCTAGATTGAAATGCGTCTGTATTGACATGAAGGTCTAGATTGAAATGGGTCTGTATTGACATGGAGGTCTAGATTGAAATGGGTCTGTATTGACATGGAGGTCTAGATTGAAATGGGTCTGTATTGATGTGGAGGTCTAGACTGAAATGGGTCTGTACTGATGTGGAGGTCTAGATTGAAGTGGGTCTCTAGTACAGTTCTAGAGCCAAATCCCATTTCCCACAACAGATTAACTGCAGCATTTCCTTTCTAGAAAAATCTGCAGGTTGATGGTACAGGCAGGACATGGCAATCAAAACAAGCCCCAAAGCAGATTGAGTTCAGCCTCATCTGTAGATCAAGGACAATTAAAGTACTTTGTAGTGACTGGAGAGGCGGATGTTAGCAGGGACGAAGGTGTGTATGAATGTGTACGCTCATTATGGAGAAGCACCAATGCTCTGTTTGACAGCCAGAGCGAAAATAATGTGCAAATTGGGAATAACGATGTAGCTGGGACACTTAATGACAGATGAGGTTTAAAGGGAGGACTAATCATATCTCCTCATCAGCAGCTAAATACAGAAGGCTTTTCAAACTCCAGCTTGTTAAAAGTGTTAAGGGATGCGTTACAAGATTCTCATCTGAATCTAGTCCCAACCATGAGATGAAGGTGAAAATCTCCCTTCAATACCACACTCATCTTCAGACGCTGGAAGATGTCTGCTGGTCTGTGAGCACTCACCAACCTTTGTGCCAGACAGCATAACAAGTTTTGAAACCGCTTCCTCTCCTCTGGAACCCTCCGCCAAGACGGAAAGAGATGCTTAAAGAGCCATCATTCACATGTGTACATTAACCCCCACCTTCTGCAGCCCCCAGCAACACCATCCAAATCCCACCAGCTCCACCCAATCCTTCTCAACTGTTCATCATCCAGTTTTGTGCCTTTTTTTCTCCCCTAAACACCCTCATGTGTTTATGCCATGAAGAGCTTTGTTCTGAGTCTGCTAGTAAAAGCATTTCTAACATTCATCTCAATTTGTCATCCGCACTTCTGTGGGGGTTTTTCAAAGCCCACTGACAAGTGATCTGTTATCTTTCATGCCTGCTCAGTGCCCCGAACCGGGTTCAACACACCCCAGACGGGTTTGCTGCTTTCCTTCGACATAAGAACAACTTCAGAAGATTAGACAAGGTGAATATCCAATATGGCTAAGACTGGCTCTGGGGGCGGGGAGCGAGTGCGGTGCGTGGGTATGTGTGGCTTCCTGCTCCTTCTTTAACTGCCTCTTCATTGCACAGCTGGAATCAGAAGCGGGAAGAGGATGTGAAAATGGGAAAGTAAGCTGCGTCTGTGCAGAAGAGCTGAAGAACGTGAAGCCTGCTCGACAAAGGCAGCAGGAGTGGGGGACGGAGATAACAGCTCCGCTGCACTGCTCTCCTGCAAAGGTCAGGAGAATCCAGGAGGAGACGGGCGGAAGGTCACGGCTGGATTCCCTCATTGAGTCATTAACCTTTACCCAAAAAGATACAGGCTTTGCCTGCTCGGTTTTACATAATATCCGAATCCTATGAATACGTACTGCATATTCATGAGCACTGATGAGCAGTCAGTGTTTATGGCACTCTGACAATTACACACACTCCGTATGTGTCTTAATCAAGGTGCTCCTTGGCCCGTCTTCCACAGCACCACAGCCAGGAATGCAGATAAGGGGCCCTTAAAAAAAAAGCATGAAATTAATCTTCAAAGTATACGAGCAGTATGTGGAAACTGAGGAACGCCGAGCGCTCTCTCTGCCACACATACAGGCACTTCGGTTTCCCACTCACTGTCAGTCATCTTAAAAACAAAGGCTGTGTCTTAAGCAGAGGGATTTTTCCTGTTAAGCAGTTCATAATGGAACAAAATCACACAGATGAGAAGCATTTCAAGCCGGCGAGGAGACAAGCCTCTGAGATTTGGCACTAAACAAATTAACCTTGACTGCATGCCATTCTGTTAACTAATCAGGCAAACCCGTCGTCCAGGAAAAATAAATAAAGGAAAAAAATAAACTGAATGAAACCTAAAAGTTTGTCCGCGCAGTGCTGAAAGCCGATTAGCATGAAGGAAGCGGAAATAGCACAGCTGCCCTGTGCCCGTTATCTCAGCAAGGCAAAGCCTGTCCCACGGTAACACCACAGTAACGCTGCAAGAAACAAGAGGCTCGAAGAGACAATGCCTGTCCCACAGTAACACTATGGTGACACTGCAGGGACCCAGAGGCTCGGAGAGATAATGTCTGTCCCACAGTAACACCGAAAGAAAACCAGCTGCTTGGCACAACAATGCCTGTCCCACCATAATGGCAGTAAACCGTAACACCAAAGTAACACCAGGAAATCACCAGCTCAGGTCAAAACCTTTGGTCCAGAATCAGTTCACATTCAAGTTCAGAATTACCTGGCCTCTGTTTGGATGTGGTATGACACATGCTCGGTGGATATAGGATGTGTGGAAAGTCTGTCCATGGTACCGTTGTAGATACGTAAGATCATATGACCACAGTGGCCCCCAGTAGATGGAAGTCATTTGTCTTTAGGTGTTTCTCATTAGAGGAAGCTCAACCAGCCCTCACAGTATATGTGCACTGTCAGCATGCACATACACACATGCGTGCATGTATACACACACACACACACACACACACACACACACACACACACACGTATACACATGTATACACACACATGAGAAAGGTGCTGACTACATTTTTGTCTCTGTCCATTAACTGCCGATTTGTGTGTGTGTGTGTGTGTGTGTGTGTGTGTGTGTGTGTGTGTGTGTGTGTGTGTGTGTGTGTGTACGCAAGGTGTTTTGCATCCTTGAGAACAGACCCTGTTGACTTTGAGAGGGCATATATTAATGAAGACTTAGCATCAGGGATTTGAGTCTCTCCCCTTCTAATTACTCAGGTTTAATTAAACAAGACAACTAATAGTTGGAGTAAAGAAACGTCTCATCTTGCCCCCCAGATAAGGTCAAAGGTCACACTGCAGTACAGTACTTCTGGCCTCATGCAGCATGGACACGCCATTGAAGAATTCACATTCATGCAGGTCCAGGAATTCTTTCATTGATATTTTTAGCATTTGGTGGAAAAAACTAAATGTTTTTTTTTTTTTTGGTAAATGAAATACTTAAATAACACTTCTAAACTCACTCACCAATACTTGATTGACATTAGAATATGTGTGGTTTTTAAGACAGCTAGCCAGTGTAAGTAGGTGGATAGTTCTCAACAAGACTTTGTGATCTGTGAGATTAGAACAGCATCTTTACACAGTTCTGAGAAAAACACGTACTGTTCAAATGATCACGAATCACAGCACAACCTTCCCAGCCACAGTGCAACACAGAAGCAGCGTTGAGCCTACATGTGTAATCATCACAGTGGCATTACTTTATATTATGGCATCAACTCTGCTTTTAAAATACTGGCAGGCTATACGTTATTGCCTACAACACGATGCATTAGGACTGACCTGACTCAAAACCCACCACAGCGGAGAGAGCCCAGAGTACTGTAGGGAATATACTTTCTCATTAGCACTAACACTATCTGCCAAGAGTAAAATTACCTTAGAAACATTACACGACTACGGCAGACTGATTAACTACACAAATGTTCACGGACACACACACTCTCTGAGAAGGTTATGGGAGGTGGTCACATGAAGCAACCTTGTAATATCATCACATCACAAACAGAGAGAAACCACACTGATGGACACCCTGAGCTCAGTAAACAACACCGCTCAAGATTTATGTTGGTGCGCTTGCTCTGTGTGTTTGTGTGTGTGTGTGTGTGTGTGTGTGTGTGTGTGTGTGTAGTAGACTCTGAGCATTCTTGGTGTGTATTTGCGTGTTATAGTCAAATATGTAAATAAAGTATATTTTTATGTTATGTTCATCATATTCAGCTTAGGTTTACAGTGTATGCAGTCAAGTTGTTTTTTCCAAAACAACATCTTATACAACATCTTGACACAAAAAAGAATATATATATATATATATATATATATATATATATATATATATATATGCAGCCATGTGCACAGTGCCTGCTCAGTTTGCCAGACGTCTACACACATGTACAGTAAGCTGAGCAGACCTCCCAGACAAACATTTCCCGATTAGACGTCCATACGGGTCTTTCATTAAGTGCTTCCTCTAACAGTCTGGGAGGGCTGGTCTCCATCTCCACGGTAGTCTGAAGCTAATCAAATTTCACTGGCTGTCTGCGAGAGTCATCCCCAGACCCCATTATCATTCATCTGTACGGCCATCTCATCGGCACGGTGGTTAACGAACAATGTTAGGGACCTAAATTCAATTTGGCCCAGTTAGCGATTAGACTGGTGATCAATCGAAGCGGTGGAGAGATGAGGAACGGTGGAAGAGTCCCCCCCCCCCCCCCCCGCGCTGCTCCATTATCGGAATGCTCGGATGAGTTTCACAATCCCATTAATACAGCCAGGCCCTGACACTGCCTCAAAGCATTGTGGGAAAGAGGGCTCCGTTTGTCTGACCTGCTCTGCTGTTTGTCACTGGGAGTAAAGGCGTGTAGGTGTGCCAGAGAGTCCGAGCAACAAGAGGAATTGTAAATATTACAGTGGAGGGGGACGCGGTGAAAAGCAAACAGACAAAGCAGCCTAGATTGACTTCAGCCGCCCACCTGTAACACAGCCGATCTTTCTACGTGCAGAAGATTCAGAATGAATTAGAGACAAATCAGGAGGATTCTTCTGTGTGTGTGTGTGTGTATGTGTGTGTGTGTGTTATAGTACAGGAGGGTATAAACACAGCAGTAGCTGCAGATGTGACAGTATACCCTTGTGGCTATGTTGAATCCCATGGAAGGAGACTGTACTTATGAACAATGAAATGCTTCTTTTCACATATCCCATATGCGATAGGTCATCAGGTCATTGTAGAGTGGCCCCGGATCTGAGAGGGTTAACGGTCTTGCTCAACAGTGGATGGCAGAGATGGGATTTGAACCTACGACCTTCTGACTGACAGCCCAAAGCCCGGTTCTCCAGAACAGCACTTACCCGTGTCTTATCCTCTGTTATGATCATGTGATAGGACTAGATCCCACTAAAGAGGCTAAAGACTAGCGCTTAAGCCCATGGTACGTCAGCAGGAATGAGCTCTTACAGGCTGATCATTATATCTGTGTTCTCAGACTCAGTTCTCTCTCTCTCTCTCTCTCTCTCTCTCTCTCTCTCTCTCTTTCTTTTCCTCACTCTCTCTATCGTCACCTCTTCCGCTCTCTCTCTCCACATTTCATGTCAGTATAATACGCCGATATGCAGTTTCGGTTGCACAGTGTTTTTCGGGCAGGTGGAGGCTCACGGGCGGAGGCTCACGGGCGGAGGCTCACGGGCGTGATTGGTGTGGGTGCCAGCATCTCTTAGAAACAGCATTAGGCAACATCTGTGGCAGGTCCTGGGGAACAAACAACCTATGTGTTGAGAAACACAGAGGCACCATCTCTAAGGGGGTGGGGGGCTGGGTACACACACACACACACACACACACACACACACACACACACACACACACACAGCAGCTCACACACACACACACACACACACACACACACACACACACACACAGCAGCTCACACACACACACACACACACACACACACACACACACACACACACACACACACAGCAGCTCACACACACACACACACACACACACACACAGCAGCTCACACACACACACACACACACACACACACAGCAGCTCACACACACACACACACACATACAGCAGCCGCTTAGCAATAGCACTCAGCAGAAGGCGTGGAGAAAGCACTCGGGTTGGTACAACAGCATTCAGGTTAGCGCTCCCCAACGCTAGCTCTACATCCTGGCGGACTCAGAACGCCGCTGATGTCCCTAATTACTGAGTCATGTTCCCCGTATTGTCCAAGGAGAACAGCCGTGTCACTTCCACGGGCACACGGGGAATTCTGCAGGGGCGGCAGCCATCTCGGGACACCGCTAACACGAATACCACATGTGGCTTTTTTCACCTGGGGCTGTCCCTGTGTGAACGGTCCCAGCAGCACGAGGTCCTTGGAACTCACGTGGGACGACCACCACACCGGTCAGGAAAAGCCAGAACAATTCACACAGGATGCACTTTTATATATAGACACATTTGCTCTTTCTTAAGGGAGGAACATACACCTGCTATTCTTCAGCACATAATGAGCTACAACCGGAGTACAATGGGGTGAACCTGAAAGCACTTTCTTTAATATCACACAGTTTTACACTAATGCACGAACAGCACATAATCCACAGGAATAAGCACATGCTCATTAATACATATGCAGATCTCACAGCAGCGGCTGGTTTAAGAGAGTAATGCCAGTGAATTAGGGATTAGTCTTTTAGCTCCATTACATCACCCAACTGCTTAGAAAACGTGGATTACAAATGGTTCCAGCTTCATTACTCCAATTAAATATACATCTGGGGTGGTTTTAAAACAGGTAGGCCAAAACAAACGACAGGTCCGTTGGTGCAGTGTGGGCGATTAGGTCTGAGGCTCTCGGCCTGAACGGACGCGTTTGGCAGAGAGCCGTGTTCAACGCAACTCCGGGATCTTTCCGGAGGTGTGCAAGGTGTGCGTGCAAACAGCGGATGACAAAATGTCAAGATACAGCAGACGCAGAACGGAAATAAGACGTTCCAGGAGGAAAAGAAATGACCTGTTGTTCATAACAGACTCTTCCAGAGTGGACATTTATGAGCTGGAAGTGCCTGAGCCGTTGGGGAACGTCACATCTATGAGATGGATCTATTGACAGGGCTGTGTGTCAAGGTTTCTCTCCGGCTGTCTTTTCTCTCCGCCTCTGTCTCTCAGAACATTCAGCGAAGCTCCTCTAGAAGACAAATACTGTATATGAGCTGATCCTGTGATTATCCTCTGGGGGGGGGGGGGGGGGGGGGGGGTAATCCTCTGAGGCTCAATCTGCCCTTGCTCCCCCCCCCCCCCCCCCCCCTCCACACACAACCCCCCCCTTTGCCTGAATCACTCCACTGGGCACACAATCCCCAACCACTGAGCCCTTAAACTGTGAAAACTTCCCACTACAAAAGGACGCGGAGAATCCTCCCAACCCCGTAAGACCCCCGCGCCCCGTCCAACCTCGAGCCCTCTGTTCTCCCAGGGCCCCGTCACACATCGGGAAGCAAAGGAGCGGAAAGTGGTCGCATCCCAGGAATCCCCGTTCAATATCGGCGGATTAGGGGCCAGGCCCCTCTCTGAGCTTTTCTCCGCTCTCCTCTCCAGCTTGGGGCTCCTCTGAATCGGGCCGGACCGGCCCACCAGACCCATGTGGGGCAAACAATCAGACATATTAGACTTTAATCCTTTGTGAGCTCATCACTTCTTCCTCTCCCCCGGGCAAACCACAAAACCATCCCAAATGAAAGACAGCATGCAACTTACGTAATTCCTGCAACGGCACCGAACAGCAAGCCGTCCTTCTGAGTAGGTTAGTGGGATAACGTTGTAGCGTCTCTCCAGACTTTAAATAACTAAATCTGGGGTAGGAATGGCTTTTTATCACTTGTTAGAATCAAGTATTGTCTCAACGGGAGACTTTTTTAGTACAACCAAACCAAAAGAGAACAAAACCCAAGCGTTCATGTAAACACAAGTGTTCTTTGGAAGAAAGCAAACCAAAGCACTGAGATGTGTGTCTGAGGATGGGGCTCCACACTTCAAAGCATTTTGTCTGTTTTTGTTGATGCTAAAGCCTTTTTCTTTCATGAAGAACAATAGCTCGACTCCAATCCGCACATCTTTATGGAAGATGGGCAAAGAAAATATGCAAATTAAAAACGATTATCTCACAGTCACCTGTTTGTAATTCATTAAAACCTCTGAACTGACTGAATACAGGGTGGCTGGCACAAAAGAAGTAGAATCTGAATAAGGTTTGGAAGGAAGTTTAGGTTTATGGAAAGAGAAGCTCCTTTATGGTGTCTAATCATGATTTTGTTCAAGTCCCATAAAGGTGAGCGGAGTGATGATTGCACCATTGTTTCCTTGACAAAGCACTCCACACGCTCACTCTGTGAGCTCCGCACACCGGGCTGGTCTCCTCTCCCCCAGTGCTGAATACGTCTCCACCCACACCACCCACAGTAGCACCAGGGCGGACGGGACCCGGGACGCTTATCGGGCAGAGGCAAGGCAGCTGGGCTTCCTCTCGGGCAAGTGTGTGTGTGTGTGTGTGTGTGTGGTATGTGTGTGTGGGTTCTGTGTTAATCAAAGTTACAAAACCTTATTAGCACCACAGTGGGCTTTGAAGCCCTTGTCTCCCGCCCAGGGGCTCTGCAGATTCACAGCTCCTTTCAGAGCACACAGACAGCCGCGAGCACACGTCTACAGGGACAGGAAACACAGGGGCTGCGTCAGACCGAGCACACGCCAGCCACTTCTTCTGTGATGTACACGCTCAGCTCCGCGATCACAGGCGTTCCATAGGCAAAGACGTGGCATAAAACCCATAAACGAGAAACGCGCACTCGCGGAATGCAGTCTTCAAAGATTACATTTACATATTAACAAAGACTGCAACTAGCATTCTCAAAAGGACTGACAGTGAACGCAGTGCCAAGACTGAATGCAGGTATAGGGGCGATGAAGCTGACGGGGAGGGGGGGGGGGGGGGGCGTTTTACTGAGGAAGCAAACACTTCGCATTTATGAGTCTGAGACTGTTTCTCTGGGAACGCTGAATCAAACTCAGGATGAACTGCTTGGGTATCTGCAGTGTGATATCTTCAAAATAACATGTAGATTAATATTTAGATTTATATTTTTATTTAATTATATTTTTGACTATATTAAAAATAAGAATTTAGTGTCAAAATCTGTATACACACACACACACACACACACACACACGCACACGCACACGCACACGCACACACACACACACAGAAGTACAAAATGAAAACATCAAGTGATGTGATCTCTGACCTGCCAAAGTGAGGCAGGGAAACGCTGTCAGTCCTGGGTGAGCTTGCTAGATGATGTGTTTGTTAATATGGAAAATAAACCCTAGAACACTGCCACTCATGAGAGCATTCATATCCAGCAGGATGCCGGGTTGATAAGTGCTGTTTCTGCAAGTGTAAATACAGCTTGTTTTCTGGTCTGGCTCTCTCACTCCTGGACTGGATCTCTCTCGCTCCTGGACCGGATCGCTCTCGCTCCTGGACCGGATCGCTCTCGCTCCTGGACCGGATCGCTCTCACTCCTGGACTGGATCTCTCTCGCTCCTGGACCGGATCTCTCTCGCTCCTGGGATGCATCTCAGCCTTGTTACCTGAATCTGTTACCTTGCTACACCTGAATCTCAATCTACGGGATAATGTGACGGAGACGGGACAGAGCGGGACGGGGGGACAGGGCGGGATGGAGCAAGGGGGAGCGGCTCGGAGCGGGATGGGGGGGGCGGAGCGGGAGGGAGCGGGACGGGGAGGACAGAGCGGGTCGGAGCGGGTCGGAGCGGGTCGGAGCGGGACGGGGCGGGACGGGGCGGGACAGGGCGGGACGGGGGGGACGGAGCGGGAGGGAGCGGGTCGGAGCGGGACGGGGGGACGGGGGGGATGGAGCGGGACGGAGCAGGACGGAGCGGGGCACAGCTAATGGCTGGACAGGAGGAACGGGATCTCTGCCAATCCCCCCGGGGTGGACACAGAACTCCCCCTGCAGCAGCAGCAAGAGGACCTGAGTAATGGTAGCAGAGTAATGGAGCAACAGAGCACAGACAGATCCTTCAGTGGGGGGGGCACCAGGGGGGAGGGGGGCCACCAGGGTGGGGGGGGGCTCGCAGCACACACCTGGGAGCAGCAGGTGGTGGGTAGACAGGTGTGTGTGTGTGTGTGTGTGTGTGTGTGCATGCGAATGTGTGACTGAGTGAATGGAGGGAATATGTGAATGTGTGAAGGGAGGATTAGAGTGAATGAAGGACACCATCAATGAACAAGTAAAGGACCAGAGTGTGAGTGAGTGAGTGAGTGAGTGAGTGAGTGAGTGAGTGAGTGAGTGAACGATTGAGTGAAGGAGTGAACCAGTCAGTGAGTCAGTGAAAGAGAATGACACGTTTTCCTTAGATGTGTCTTGAAACACAGTAGCTGCACACAGATTGCATTTGAAATAAAACATCCTTTACATATTTGGAATTCATTCATAAGGATATCTGGCACAGAGGTCATGCCATCAAGTGAGAATTCACAATAAATATGGACTGTGGAATTCATTAGCATGTCAAGCAGTTATTCATGTATTGCTAATGCATGCCACTTATGTAAATATCAATTCTGGACTTGTCAACCTGTCATCACCGAAGAATATCATCGAACCTTTAATTGGCATAATACATCTGAAGCTTCTAAATACAAATGTAAAATGTAGAACTGAGCAGTTTCCAAATGATTTTTATTTATAAAATGTCCAGCTGCAAATTGCAAAATGGAAGGATGCACGACAGAAACTGCTTCTCTAAACTCTGATATTTCTTATTTTATTGACATTTTCTCTGGACCTTGACAAGACATGTTCCAGTTAGTTTGAGCCTAGAGTTTTACATTAGTCTTACATGAATTATACATTACCTGCAGAAAGAACAATCCTGAGGGTGACACGGAGAGCCGGGCGTGAAACACGGTTGCATGTGCTGCAGGGATGCTAGCAGTGTGCGCTAACAGCGCTATGATACAAAAAACGCAACTGTGCCTGAAGAAACTACGGTACTCATTTGAAATGTATCAACTGGTTGAAGTATCCCTACTGCTGAGAACCTCACTTAGGAATGATTGTTTCCTGATTCAAGAATCTAACCATTAACTAGACTCACTAGACTCATTACAAGGTACAGTGAATTCTTTCCAGAGCCACCTTCTTGAAGTCCGTAGGCAGTGTGCTAACTTTGAATGTCTAAATGGTAGTGAAGTCCACTCTCAGATTAGTCCAAACCCAAAACAGAACGCTGCAGGCCCAAATGGAGGACCTCGAGAACAGACCAGCGATAGTGGGTCTCTGAGCATTCCTGAAGGTAGTGAGGAGACTAAAGACCTGCTTAAGCTCACTGGAGATGCTGACAGTGGGTCCTGATGTTTTTCCTACACTGCATGAATTGGAGCCTCCTGGACACTAGCATTCAGGTCTGGCCAAGGAAAACCTACCCACACGTTCCTGCTCCGGTTTTCCAGATTCCAGAAGAAAGAGGCTGTGTTACGCTGGGCCAGGACCAATGAGCTGAAGGTCCACAGATCCATTATGAGGATTCATCAAGACCTCAACTCAGCTCTCGCTAAAAAGCCCTGTGCCAAACTAGGTCCAGGTTCATCATTCAGACCCGGCTACACGTCACATTCAGCATGGTGTTCAGTTTCCATCTGCGTGATGGACCTCAGACATTTTATGATTCGAGATGATGTCATCTGAGAAACAAGGCATGCACACTCTCATTGCTGCTACTGATAACCTATTATTAATAGCTTCATAATTACTGCTATGTTATCATACATATATTTTAACCATGAGAGAATTAAGCTTAAAATGTATCATATGCTACTTAGAACTATGAAGAGGGCCAGGGAGAGAGAACCAGAGAGAGAGGACATGGGAGAGAAAACCGGGGAGAGAGAACCGGGGACAGAGGACAGGGGAGAGAGGACAGGGGGGAGAGAGCCCATGCCGTTCAGAGACCTCCAGGCCATGTGGAAGACTTTATGGGAAATAATCAAGTGAAAATCATGAAAACTTATAATGCATGAGACCTAGTAAAATCTGATAGTTCTACTTCAAATTGTTTCATGTGTGACATTTGAAAGCTGAGTCCTGTGTGCTACATTTCATTACTGTTATAAGCCTGTTTTACACTGGACAGGGCTGAAATCTGTACAGTATAAAGAAAACCCCTTAGGATAAGCAGACCTCTCAATTCATGTATATATTTTACAGAATATTTCACAATAATCAAATTATTATAAATGTATCATTATTAGTTAGTTTATTTTATAGTATATATATATTTTTTTTTTTTACAAAGAATCTTTCATTTCAAAACTTAATTTCTCCACCAGTTTTAAGTTTCTTGCAGCCAAACTTTGTGAAGTATAACACTCTCCCACATGGGAACTTATACAGTCAAAATGTCTTTTTTCAGCTCAGAAGCAATATTTAGATCTGTGGCAGTGCAATTTTTATGCAACACCAGAAAAAGTCTCGATGTGACAGAACTATATGAATACTACACATCACACTAATTCAGCCTCTCAGCGTGCAGCGTACTGTGGGATCTTTTCCATCAAGAACCCATCTTCCCAAACATCTCTTCAGTTTTAGTCTTTGAAGATCTGCAAAAGATCGGTTTCAAACCAAAATGGTAAATTTTGAGAAACAATTCTCTTAAAACCAGAGGGAGTGAAACAGGATGTTTGGGACGCAGTTCTGTGGAGAGTGAATTACACTGGCTCATGTGCTAAACCGCAGGCAACACGATTCAAACTTCTACATCAAGCTCGTTTTTCCTAGTCAAGCCTAGTCAAAATAAACCCAAACGCAGACAGCAGTTGTGACAGGTGTGGGAATATCCCGGCCAGCTTGACGTACATGTTTTGGTCAGATCCTGCTCCTGCAACGTCCTCGTGGTCACCAACATGAGAGCCATTTCATATTGATTTCCACCCTAATGCAGTAGCAGCCATATTTGGTATCACTCATATGAATCATTCCATAATGAGTAAAAGATATGAAAACACTGTTGTTGTATATGACCTAACCTGTAATATTACACTGGAAGGCAAAAAACCCTCCCAAAGCAATTATGAGAGACCTGATGTAATTTATACAGTTAGAGAAGGAAAAAAACTCACCCAGGAGATTCCAGAACAAAGTCTTTTTCATCTGGTATACAGTTCTGACAAGTAGGGAAACTTAAAATGAATAGAACTTATATGTATTCATTATTTTTCCTTTTTTTCATTTGTGTATCAATGTTTGCCATTTTAAAATTCAGTATTTCAATATTTTTCAGTATAAATATTTATTAAATTGCAACTACAAAAGCACTTGCTTAAAGAAGTCTGGACACACTCTCGCTTTATACATTTATTATATATTGCAATATTATAATACATTATATATTAAAAAGGAAGCACTTGTTTAAGAATATGTACTCCATCAATATTATACCCATGTATTCATCAGATTAATATGTTCAGTGTATTTTATACTCATCATTATTATTGTTATTCCATCTATCTCTATCTTATATTATGTTATATAACCTCATCATCATCTTATTGTTTTCATATTAGCCACCTGTTTGTATATCACTACAGTACAATGCAAATGAGATTATTCCATTTATGGTGTGAAGTGCAAACTCTGTTTAGAATAATTTTTATATCACATTTGATTTGTTTTTCTTTTAGTTAGCTAATAGCACTTAACAATTCAGAACACTTAGACAATAAATGTAATTAAAAAATGTTTGTTCACGTAACATTTGTTTACTCTAAATATGATGTCTCCCTGTGACAAAGTTATGTCAAATTATTACGTGATCCATTTTAACATTCACTTCACATATACATTACAGATTGAACTTGCTTCATAATTTATAGCGGTAAAATTACCAGCCTCATATATGCATTGATTTTTGCATTTTATGTTGGTATGTGCACACAGTGATATTTAATCCCAAAGCAGGTACTGACTGTGAATAGGACATTTAACGAAAACCCCAGTCTTCAGCTTCACCCAGGTGGCTAAAAGATGCCTTTAGCGAGGACGTGACCCGCACAACATGGTTCAACCTGTAACACCAGGTGGATTTAAACAAAGACGTCATGATCATGGTCTTTGATTTCACACATATATTGATGTTTGATACACGCAAAAATAAATTATAATCCAGATATGGCATGGAGTCAAAATGAATTCGGAGGTGAAGATGGAAACCAAAATTATAAATGGTAAAAAAAAAAACTGCACACTTCACATTATACTGTTCCTTCTAAATTACTATGATGAATGAATGTCTCGTATCCAACAAAACAAAATTCTGAAATATTCTGAAGCACTGGAGAACATGACACTTTGCTTTTAAAACACCACCACTAATACAAGTAAACACTGCTACAGTAAGAGACTAAATGTCACTAGCCCGCCAACCTCAAACACCACCACCAGGGGAGCATGACTGGACCAGGGGAACAAGACTGTGGACAGACCAAGCCTCAAGGAGCAGAACCGGTAATTGTGGGAAGGTATATCAGGACTCACAGAGAGGGAGAGGGAGAGAGAGAGAGAGAGAGAGAAAGGAAGAGAAAGAGAGTTAAGAGAAAAGCTAAACTCAATCATTCGTCCTCACAAATGCCTTCCTCTGTGGCCCCTGTCCCTTATACTTCGATTGCACTTGTACTTAATGAATACATGTGACTCAGAAGCCTTCTTCTCCCCCGCCTTTAACTTCAGAGATGGAAGCTATGTCCAGAGAGGCCTTCGTCTGTGGCAGGCCATTTTAATGACCATTAAAGTCGAGCTGTCAGGTTCTTCTGACCTTAATGCACGTTCCCCGGGCTAGAGCGAGAGGAGCATCGTCATGGAGACAAAGGGAAGGAGACTGGGCGGGTGGACCGTCAGCCAGATGGATCATCACTCACGGGAGACAGCCGCACCTTTCCCTCGGGCTGCGAGGACAGGCAAACAGCGGCTCCGCCCACCTCCTCCACCCTCGTCCATTATGACACCACCCCCACGTGATGGCAAAGAACTCCGCTGGAGAGCTGAAGTGGAGTGGGGCTGACGGAACCAACAACCTCATCCTCACTCTGCAGGCCCCATCCTCACTATACAGGCCTCATCCTCACTCTACAGGCCTCATCCTCACTCTACAGGCCTCATCCTCACTCTACAGGCCTCATCCTCACTCTACAGGCCTCATCCTCACTCTACAGGCCTCATCCTCACTCTGCAGGCCTCATCCTCACTCTACAGGCCTCATCCTCACTCTACAGGCCTCATCCTCACACTGCAGGCATCATCCTCACTCTACAGGCCTCATCCTCACACTGCAGGCCTCATCCTCACACTGCAGGCCTCACCCTCACACTGCAGGCCTCACCCTCACTCTACAGGCCTCATCCTCACACTGCAGGCCTCATCCTCACACTGCAGGCCTCATCCTCACTCTACAGGCCTCATCCTCACTCTACAGGCCTCATCCTCACACTGCAGGCATCATCATCACTCTACAGGCCTCATCCTCACTCTACAGGCCTCATCCTCACACTGCAGGCCTCATCCTCACACTGCAGGCCTCACCCTCACTCTACAGGCCTCATCCTCACACTGCAGGCCTCACCCTCACACTGCAGGCCTCATCCTCACACTGCAGGCCTCATCCTCACACTGCAGGCATCATCCTCACTCTACAGGCCTCATCCTTACTCTACAGGCCTCACCCTCACTCTACAGGCCTCATACTCACACTGTAGGTCTCATCCTCACACTACAGGCCTCATCCTCTACAGGCCTCATCCACTCTACAGGCGAACCTCAAACGTTGTGCATGGTGGAGTCATCCTAGAATGCGCACTGCTAGAAGAAAAACCTCACGACCCAATGACATACTGCACTGGAATGTGTTTTAATCAGCCACGTGGGTAGCGGATTAAAACATACAACTTGGCATTCACATCAGAAAACTGCTTTCAAAATGTCTCCTTTCAAAATGGAAGAAACCGGAGCTGCTTTCTCAAAGTGAAAGAAGCGAGAAGAGAAATCTTACTTGGCTACAGCTATGAGAATAAAAAGCCCAAGATCCTCTTTTATGAAATCAGACAGGCTGCCTATCAAAGCCACATCACGCGTGGTGGACTCCAGACTAATCCTTGTTGGCAACAGGATCCACCAATCAGATGAGAGATCTGTAGGACTCCAGGCTGGTGGGCTGGATAGTAAGGTTGCCTAGAGACCAGCAGACAAATAGAGCTTTGTAGGGCCGTCATGGTCCTGAGAGGGTTATTCTACAAGCAAGATGTGGTCCGTCTCTGATCTTCAACGCAGAGTTTGTAAAGGCTACAAAATCAAGATCATGATTTATGACAAAGCAGTAGAAAGTTTCAGGGAATTATTATCGAGGGAGCATGCATGAGATACCAAAACCAGTGTAGTCTACAGTACGTCCTGTATAGTGCAACCAGTATGGAAACCAGAGGAACAGGACAACGGACGTTCATATCTCTCGCCTTGTCAAAGCAGCTGCTCTTCCTGTTTCTCCTCTCCTCGCCGAGATTATCATCAATAGCCTTTCAGATGTGCCAAAGTGTGGATGGCTGTGGTCTACCTCCACTTCAAAGTTCAGCCTCTGATAAAAGCTCACCTTATGTGTTACCTGTGGTTACATATGAGCTACATTATGCCCTGATATGACTACAGAGGCCGCGTTGAAAGCGAGCATTAGCTTCACGGTCGGCCTCGTCTGTGGAGGGGCTCTGTCATAACAAGCATGCTCCAACATGCAAATGAAAGACGCCCGTCACAAACCCTCCACATCTGCGATGAACGCAGAGTCATCGCATTCCTGGATCAAGCGCTGCAAGGGATATTCTCCATCACATATGCAGGTACATTTATGAGAGCCCTCATTCAGAAACTCGGACCACATTCCAACAGGGTTTCATGGTCTCAGCCAGGAAAAGGTGACTTACTCCCTTTCTCCTCCTACATTCGACATGGAGCTGAGTGAAGCATGACTATCTTACTAACGACAAAACACATTTTGAAATAGGACATTAGAAATATTGCTAAAAACACAATTCGGCTTTAAAATGGCTTTTTTTGCTATAGTGAAAAGAGCTGGATGTGTTTGTCTAACCTGAAACCAGATTAAGCACTTCCAGTACTGGGCGGTATTGTGTGGCAGACATATAAGCCACACTATCATTATTGATTTCTCACTAGCACTCCCGTTCTAACTCGCTGGAAAAGTAACTTAATTATCTCTCTGATGGAGCTTCCCCGGCATACAGACAGACACCTCTCACAAAAGCAAAAATAATTTCCATGACAACCCTCGTGAAAACCTAGCTTCCTCCGTATCGGAGATTAAAAGCTTGTCAGAGTTTGGCCAGTTAGGCGTCTCTCTATTCCGACTCGATGGAATTAGGTGGAGAACTGGAACAAGCTGGGAGAGACGGTAGCGGAGAATCAGCTGCAGCAAAATCACCACAACCTGCTCCTGGTTCGGACATCTTCAAAATCACAAGAACCTGCCCCTGGTTCGGACATCTTCAAAATCACCAGAACTTGCTCCTGGTTTGGACGTTTTCAAAATCACCAGAACCTGCCCCTGGTTCGGACATCTTCAAAATCACCAGAACCTGCCCCTGGTTCTGACGTTTTCTCCCACAGGAAGCCAGCAGCTATGTCACGAAGCCAGCACACGCAAACTCTGAACCAAGCCTTTCATATTTCATATAATAGTTTTACTATTAAAGCACAGAAATAGTCTAAATTTACCAGTACCTTTCAAAGACTCTTTCTTTTTAATAAATATCTAAATGTTTCAATAAAGCCCTGATAATAATCCAGTGTACAGTTCTAGCATCTACAGATCTTATCTGGCATTGGCCTGAAAACTAAAGTGCTTATTTAAGTCTGGAAGGGGCGGTGTGTGGGCGGGGGGGATCAGGGGCAGGGGGGTCGGTGGGGTCAGACAGTCCTTCCTCTTCTTACTGTGTAGACTAACCTTGGTCTAAGCTACAAATCAGATCCAGTCAAATGTAATTACTACCCACTCTTTCAAAACAGTTGTTCCCTGATCGATCACTTCCACCGGTGGCATTTGGCTCAGTTGGAGAGTCTGTGCTTAGTAAGCGCTTAAGAAAAAGAGGGACGGCAACGACTCAGGTGAGCTGCTCCCCTTTACGCAAACCGCTCAACTCCTGTTTCACTCCCACTGGGCAAAAGCTGGCTGGATCCACGCTGATCCGGAGTCATTTGTCAACGTGTTTCAACATGAATCGGGTTATAGGTGAGTTTCTGGTTAAAGGCTCGTTTTTGCAGTAGTCAGTATTCCCGGTCATGCCCCAAATGCCTAAGAAAGGTGAGATAGATAATATTTGGTTGTCACGGCAGTGGGTTTGGGTTTGAGCCACAGGGTTCTGGAGAAGTTTCCAGAAGGTTGCACCGTGACAGTGTGTGCTGTTAAAAGCTTTAGGCAAATAAACCTGAATGTGTGACAGTTCTGCAAGGAGTATTTGTTCACCGTTTTTTTTTCCTGGGCATTATATTATAATGATATTCTGAAAATGTACAAAGCTGCACTCTCTGCAGAAGAGAACAGGACTTCTATGCTTATGGACCACCCGTGTTTACGAAAAGATGAAATACTGTATTCCTCTTCCAGCTGGAAAGGGGAATGGACAGATTAACATTAAAAAATTCAGCGTGCTGTACGTTACCCAGTAACTGAGGCTGATATTAGAACCTTGACAAATAAACATATCGGACTGCATGGTGTTCAAGGTGCAGGTAATTTCTTCTTGAGGAAGCGTGTACAGAGACTCTGTACTGTGATGGGGAAAAGAGCAATTTCATTCATTAACACTTCCACCATGCTCTGTTCTTATTCCCCAAGGTCTATGCAGTCTGGGAGAATAAAAAATGTAAGAAATTCCCCCCAAATTACAAGTCTTCCCTAGGCTGAATAATGCCAATCATTTATAAAGCTGAGTACAGTCTTTTGAAAAGACAGAAATAACATATGCACAAGAACAAAGTGACACTGAAGTAATCTGGCTCGTGTTCTCAGGTTGGGAAGGACGTGTCTCCACCTTTACCAGTTCTGGCAGAGCCGAAACAGGCCACTATCCAAGAAGAGACTCACCCATGCAATTTAGTGCACTGTGCAAAACGATCCTGTGTTTCAGAGATTCACAGACTCTGATCATGTCTGAGTGAACGCTGAATGTCCTGGTGTTGAATGTCCCCAATGAATGCAGGAACTCAAATGTAACTAAAGCTGAAAACATGTTTTCATGCGTTGTATGGGCAAGCCCAACTTAGCAATGGAGATGGTTAACATGACAGAGGTTGTGATGGTGTAGACTGAACGTGTCAACGGAGTCGTCCGCTGTGAGTATGCAAAGCATGACGGCCCCTGGGGTTTTCAGGTGGGTGCGGATTTAAGAGTTGTGGAGTTTACCCAAAGGTTCAGTCGTGTTCTGTGCCTTCCAGTCAAACGAGATATTACCTGCACGGCACTTCAATCGAGGTAGTCACAGCTGATACAAAAGATCTTTTAAAAGGTAGCTGACCCAGTAATGAGAAACAGTAGAGATGCATCACTCAGACGGGTCAATATTCTTTGTCTCAGACCATTACCCAATCAGGCCTGGATTCGCCATTCGGGGGGGTGGGGGGAGGGGGCACCTTAGACTTATCAGTAGCCCTGAGGAAAAGCTTCACTAAGAAAACAGGATAAATGGGAGCCTTCATTTCAAACTCCGCTGAGAGAAGATCCCATTTTGCTCTCCCTCTCTCCTGCCCACCCCTTTTTTAATTTAGCGCTACGCAGCAGAAGACAGAGAGAGGCTGGAAATAAATGATGCAGATTTTTCACAGAGGAGATTTCACTGAAATTTTCTCCGAGGGCTGTTAACGCCACGTGAAGACAAGGCTGTTTACTTGCTTGCATACTGAACAACAAAGTCTCCTCTAAATAAACCAGAAAAGGCTCGAGCATAGAGAAGTGGTGTTCACTAAACCCATTAACAGGCCCAACTTCAGATGTAACGCTGCTATAATACGTCGTCTGGAATAACCTGCTCAGTACCAAAGGCTGAACCACATCATTATCAAAATTAGAAGACCTGTATTTAGACCAGCCATTTTAAAAGGTGTCATTAAATTTATTTAAATGTATACCGACTGCTTAACTGTACCTGTACTGATGATGTGGAGCTTTATAAATATAGTATGTCTAGGTTTTTTTCATATATATATATATATATATATATATATATATATATATATATATATATATATATATATATATATATATATAATGCCAATGGCAAGCCAAATATATCTAAATGAAGGACTGAAAATTGTTATGAACCTGATGAAACTAGATTGCCTGGAACATGTTTCTAAGAGAAACTGGCCTTTAATATCCAAATCTAACTAACATTCTGCAACGGCATCGTATGTATGAAAGAAGGAGGTCTGATTCAGGAGTGAGTGGGTGAAGGGAAACATGTCTTCTGTTCCACAGTACAACCCAGGGACTCTCAAACAGCCAAAGTGCACAGGTTTCGTTCCTGTTAGAGGAGTACATCAAAAGCACTTAGACAGGAAAACAGAATTTAGGCTCCAAGAGCGTTCTGTTCACAGAAGGAGAAAGAGGGATGAAGAAACGCATATACACAAATACTGCAAATGCTTTTCAGAAAAGTAGATGCAAATTAACATTTATTTTAAAATGTATGCAAATGTATGCAGATTTCCCTCCATTCCGTCTTTCTTTTTTTTTAAGCTTTTGCTCTTTTATAACAGCATGCTGCTTAATATTCATAAACCCTTTTCCCCCCACTAGTTAGGAACAGACCTTTGCAGGCAACCTTTCCCTCCACTGCATGGCTGTTACCACGACAGCCTGACATTTGTCACCAGTGTGACGGTTTGACTCTCGTTCCGTGGGAGATTGCTCCTTTTGAGATTCATCTTTCTGTCTGGCACTGTGCCATTATTTACTGGTACGAGTTAACTGGCATTACCCGGGTGGCAGGACGTTCCATCAGGCATTGTGTCACAAGAAAACACCAGCCCAAGATATTAGACACTGATGAACGCTGCAGCGACTCCAGGGCCATTGGTATGCAAAAGATTAAGGGGACCTCTGACGAACGCCTTTGAGGCCGTGTTAAAGGTCATCCTTTATTCTCCCCTTTGACTCTGGGGTCAGCAGAACAATAACAGTTATTGATTGTAAATTAGCCAAAGTGTACTGACATATCCAGTCAGGCCACATCTGAAATCCTTGTGTTCAACTACACAAATGCAACCCCGAACCCCTCTGCGTCTGTAGCCGGCCCGCTGCGTGACTGACAAGGGGCGCGGAGACTGGGGCGGGGGGGGCCGCACGAAGGGAGAGTGAAGAGTGAGGGCACCAGGCCGTGGCCTCTCCTAAGCCCCTGGGTCTTTTGCTGAGAGCAGCCTGCGTGAAATGCTCAATCGTGCCTACGCAAAGGGACTCGCCTCCAACTCGAGCTGTGTGCTTTCCAAACACTGCCTTGCTGGTCAGCTCAGCAGAAAGGACTCTGTCCCAGTGACCTGCTCAGGGGGGGGGGGGGGGGGGGGGGGGGGGCCCTGGAGGTGGCCTGATATTTACCCAGGCGGGAAGAATCCTCTCTTACCCCATTTTCACAGCCTCTGTAATATGCGCACATAGACAAGCTCAAAACAAAGAGAGAGAGACAGACAGAAAGAGAAAGAATGACAGACAGGGAGAGAGAGAGAGAGAGAGAGAGAGAGAGAGAGAGAGATGCTTTGCTCAACCATATGGTCAAAACCCCTAGAGTTGAGAGTAACCAAAGACAGCAAGAAAGGCTGGAACAAGGCTGCCCCTCAGAGTGCCTGCTCACAAAACCAAAGACAGAAACCAGAGAGCATACCTGCGAAAGAATGCTTAAGCCCCGCGGCTAACAGGGAGATTTGTACCATCTGCTGCACACGCCGTTCCAAGGGGTAATAACAATGGACAGTTTGTAGCAAGGGGGCTCAGAACAGTGGACAGGGGGGTTCAGGATCAAGACAAACCGACAAAAGGCAGAGCATTAAGAGAGTGAAGGAACAGAGAAGATAAGACACTCAGAGCTCAGAGTCATTCCACTTAGCCCGAGGTTTCGAGCCACTCTCTGAGTGTTTTCCATCCAATCCCATGGACGCAACCACGCAAACAGATGGAAGGAGCTCAGTTGGTTGTGAAATGAAACTTCTATTCTGTGTGGCCAAACAGCGGCTGCTGTGAAGCTCTCGCTTTGGTAATAATGCAGGGACGTCAATAAACAGCAAGTTTTTTCAAGATTTTTTTCATTACGACAAATAATTTTTCAGGAGACAGCACTCTCGTGGCATTACCCACGATGCCTGAAGTACCCACGTGGTTTTGTTCACTACTGAATACAAATTATTTGATGTTGCAGTTTCACAACAACAAAAAAAAAAAACGAAAACACAGAACACAACACAACACAGCAGTGTGGCTCCTCCCCCAGCCAGGAAACTCTCTGTTTATGAATATGCATATTGCTAATGCCTCCAACCTCACTCCTTTTCCTCGCTCTCATCTAACAGTAATGGAAGAGGAGGTACCACAGGCAAGATATGAAGTCTGTGGGCAGACGTCACAACAGCAAGTTTGGTAACAGCTTCCATATATAGTTCACTAACTTTAAGGGGACCAGTAGCCAGTCAGAGAATTCACCAGGCTGACATTGCTAACCAAAATTAGCAGCCCTGTGAGCCAAATGGTATCGGTCTGGATGGGATTTGCACATATGATCCATGCCTGGCTGTTAAGGAGCTTTGGCTAGTCCTCAAGAACTTGGTGACTGAGGGATGTTCCCTGGTGAATTTAAAGAGAAGGCAGGAAAT
Source organism: Brachyhypopomus gauderio (assembly GCF_052324685.1). Classification (NCBI taxonomy): domain Eukaryota; kingdom Metazoa; phylum Chordata; class Actinopteri; order Gymnotiformes; family Hypopomidae; genus Brachyhypopomus; species Brachyhypopomus gauderio. Next base: position 17,430,990 of record NC_135225.1, read on the forward strand.
ATCCCAAGGTGAGTGGTTAGTGAGCTCGAACAGCATCTGTAACAAACACGGCAGTTGGAATGATCAGAAGTTTTATTTATTTATTTATTTATTTATTTATTCATCGTATTATTCACGTACTTCTACTGCCCTCCAATCAACTCCAACAAGAATTTTCTAGAAGAGGAAGCAGAAAGCGTCGAGCAGAAAGCGTCAAACAGAACACGCCGTTAAGATGGACACCTGCATTGATCTCCATCAGCCTTGTACACACCACTGCACACACCACCGTGGGCTTTAGTTACCTGGCTAGCAAGAGGTTTACTCCTAGAGTTAGCGTTTGTATTAGCACATAGCTGCCCGTTAGCTATCTGCTAGATGAATAAATGGAGATTTTAACTCCTGACAGATTACATTTCAAGAAGGTTACTCAGTCAAATTAATCTAACCAAAAGAAATTAAAGGATTTAATCATAAACAAAGGTTCGGGGTAAGTGACATTTCTGCCTAAATGAGTATACATATAGAAATGTGTTGTTTCCAGTCATGCAGAACAGGAAGTCAAAGATTTTCCCTCAGAATCCCAAGAGGTGTAGACTCCACGGCAACAAGGAAGACCGCAGCACATCACTTCCTAAACCCTCAGGAGGATGTGGACATGGTCCATACGGGACGGAGACAAAGGGAAAGAGAGAGAGAGCCGAGGGAGTGGACAAGAGAGAGAGGGTGAAGAGAGGGAGGAGAGAAGAGAGGGAGCTTAACGGTAGCGTCTAAAGCCCATCTGGACAGAGGACAGCTTCAGATAGAGTGACAGAGGGAGAGAAAGAGAGAGAGTGAAAGAAAGTGCGAGAGAGACGGAAAAGTTAGCCCTCCGTGTCACGCTTGGGCAGAGGCCTGAAATTCGTCCATTTTCTCTGGCTAATGAAACCAGCTCGCCACCCCATAACCCTCACACCCCTCCCTCCTCATGCCCCCTCCTCATGCACCACTCCCCTCACGCCCCCCCCCCCCCCCCCCAATACCACCCCTTCCTCATAGCGCACTCTGCCAGAGAGAGTAAAGCCAGACGTGCGGGCGGCCGTGTTCATTACCAGCACAGTGGCAGCCCCCCCACAACGCCTGCCATGCCACGCACACAATAGTGGTGGGGTTGGGGGGGTTCAGGGTGGGGAGGCGGTTGGGGGGGGGGGGTGTAGTGGTCATACTCTCAGAGAGACAGGTGTGTGTGTGTGCAATTTCACTCCATTATCCCTCCGCTCTGACTCACAGCCTCACCCAATGCTCGCTTCACCCTTTCAGCCGGAGAAGACCCCCGCCCCCCCCCCCCCCCCCCCCCCCAATGCCCCCATCCACCCCCCACCACGCTGTGCCCCCAGATGTACTAACGGCCTCAGAGATAAGAGGCATAGGGGGCTGGTGCCAGGGGGGGAGCTGCACAGCTCAGATTATATGGGGAAGTGATGCACACCACATGATCATCATCAAACCTGTTGCTAGGGTTACGGCAAGGAAGACAGCTGTCTAACCTGAGTCCCATTTTCCAAAAGCACCACAGGGGCAGGATCATCTTAAGTAAGAGAGAAAATGTTCAATGTGATACGCGATCTACCATTTCAAGACGATCTTTCTGGGTTATGGAGACCCAGCCCTGCTGTCTCATTTGGACTACTTGATGGGGGAGGGGTGTATTGGATAATGGGGGGGGGGCGGGGGGGGGGGGGGGGTGCATTGGATATCTGGCTGAAAATACAGATTCCTGATCAGTCCGAGTAGAGCTTCACTGCTCGTGCAGTCAACCAGGTGTCCCTCAGCCCTCTAATCACCTGATAGATCGAGATTGACTAAACGAACCAATAATAACAAAACCTGGTTGACTTCTCATTAAATATTTGATGTTGTTTCCGTAACATTTGGCCCATCAATGGTGCCCCAAGTGAGGTTCAATCAGAATTCACTAAAACAGCCAGGGGCTAACCAAAAAGAAACAATTACACACAACATTTACCATGTAATCATCATAATTACTCACAAACAGACAGGAGACCCCTGGCTAGCATGAGCTGAGTTTTGTTGTCTAAGACCTAAACTGATAGAGTCGTCTAATTACAAAGCAGAAGTGAACATTTTTTTTTTTTTGCCACTTCGCTCATGTAAATGTTCAAGAACAAAGGCTTTTCAAGGATTTTGAAAATAAAAATTAATAATAAATAAAAAAAAAATGTCTGACAAATGCTTTAAAAAATAAGAAGGTAAACACAAGGTAAACTGGGGACAATGTAACGATCAAAATTTTTAAATTGTTTCACTTCTTTTGTTTGGTTAAAAAAAAAATGTTACCCCTAGAAATGTTCTTGGGAAGCTGGTGAAAAATACTCAATATGTTTAGTCTATCATAGACCTACCATAGACCGATCAGTCCGTCTACCATAGACCGATCAGTGTGTCTACCATAGACCTATCAGTGCGTCTTCCATAGACCGATCAGTCCGTCTACTATAGACCTATCAGTCCGTCTACCATAGACCGATCAGTCTGTCTACCATAGACCGATCAGTCTGTCTACCATAGACCTATCAGTCAGCCCCGAGTCCTCATTACCCAGTGCCAGATTACCAAAATCAGGTTACTTCACCACTGTGGTACATAAATGTATTTGATTCAGTGAGTCATTATGAGCTATTAAAGGCTAATTAAACAATCTCTCTAAAAATAGAATAATATCTAATATAATATCTTATATAATATCTTTTTGAAATGCTTGGAGGTCTTTTGTAGGAACATCTGATGATAGTTTCCATGCACTAGTGTGGAACATAAGCAGGTATCGCTGCACACATTCCTCCTGGTTCAGACCCTCTCGGCTGTTTTGCAAATTATAGTCATTTTGTGACCAACTTAATTCATGGTGGTAAGAGGAACCATGATGGACTCCTGTGTCACACCACTTCTGGCTTTTACAAGAGAAGGTTCCTAAGTATCTTCTGAATCTGAAGTTAATATAGACTTGCCCATTCTTTTTGGATGTCCATTGAATTTTATGAATTGTTCAGTATTTTGGTATGGAGAACAGCATTTTTTTGTTTGCATTTATTGATTTTTGCTGGTTACGCTGTAGCCGTTTCTATGAGTAGCCGGAGGTTGGTTAAGTGTTGTCATGACTCCTCGATCCTGCTAATCAGTGTGTCCTCTGAGGAAAAACACCAAACACGAACAAACACAAGCACATAAAATATATATTAATGACATCACTTGTAGCTTTCCAAATCCCTTGACAAGATGCATGGAGAAATTCAAGCCAAGGCAATAAAACTTTATTTCCGGCTTGGGACATTTTTGGAGACAAACTGAAAATGTATTAATTCTATAATTATTATTTTTGTTCTAAACACACATTGGGGGTCTTCAATGCCTTCAAAAGAAATTTCTGTCTTGCCTATGAAAGTGAATCCTAAAAGCAACCTGTACCCGTTAAGATTCTGATCTCATCCCCCTCACATTTGACATCGACCCATCATACGGTAAATTCTAGAAGATAACGACTGAACTACAGAATACCGAAGCTCCCTTCAGACATTATCACCTGAACAAACATTCATTTCAATAATCATATTAACACATGTATATATTCACATATACATTTCAATAAACACATACATTACTATAACCACATGTACATACACATATACATTACTATAAAACACCCATATATGTACATACATTACTACAAAATGTGTATGCACTCATATGCATTACTAAAAACAGAATGCTGTGTCCGAACAGCCACCGAGATGCCAAACCCTGTTTCGGAAACCATTCTGAAGCATGTAGCTCAGAGTTCTCAAAGTGAAATCTTGAAAGGCCACTACACCCCCCAGAGTTCTCCACACTGAAGTGCATTTAGTAATAAAATGATGAGTGGACTCACGTGCGCTGGAGTAGGACAGGAAAGAAAGAACAAGAAAAAAAAAGCCATGCCCGAAACCGCTAGTGGTACGTACGCCACTTTACAGCTTTCCGGAATAGGAGCTGTGGAAGGCTGGCGTTGATGATATCGCTGATATCATATTTCATACGGAGTCGTGCCTTCGGTTTGCTCTGACAGAAACGCAGGGAGGCGAGGGAGGAGAGACTGGGCAGATAAAATCTTTCTGTCTGAGACTGATGACCCGGGCCGTTGGGTCAGCTTCCTGGGGAGAGAATGATAGGAGAGGTTTTTCTCACAAAGAGGTGTTGAAACAAAAGGGGTTACGAGGTTACCACCAGAGGAAAGGTAGAGAGAGTTTGTGTCGCTTCGATACTTGGAGATACTTTGCAAGGCATCTATGGAGGCCTGGGTTCTCCTCTGCGTACCGCCCAACACCAACCACATGTCTGAGACACCTGCACCCTTCACAGCTGCTCGGGAGAGCAGATCAGCCAGTGGCTGTCCCGAGGCAAAGCGCACAGGCCTGAACGCATAGACCAGTTTCTACTGGAGTCTGAACCAGGAGGAAATGTTCTCAGCAGTCCTAGTGCAAAATCAGACGAGAAAGGTGCGAAGTAATAGGACGAAAATGAGTCATTTCTAAAATAAATTCACAGAATACAGATGCACATGATGGAAATTCACAAAAAATAAACTCTTACAGGCCCACAACACACATACACACACACACACACACACACACACACATACACACACACAAACACTTCGTATGTAGCACTATACACACTCCCTCTAATGCAGCCATAACCAAGCTTGAATTGGAAGTGAAGATCATCAAAGCAGTACCAGCAGAGAAGATACTGTTCTCAATCACTCATTCCTCTTGCCATTTAAAAGCGCGACTGGCCATTCACAGCGAGGCAAACACCAAAGGTCAGAGGCAAACACCAACGGGACAAGGCAAACACCACAGGTCAGAAGCAAACACCACAGGTCAGAAGAGAGTGAAATAAGAGCGCAGACATTTGGTCACACGTTTAAGTCACACACACACATTCCGGCTTCTCAATTTGCAGAAAAAAATGCATGAAAAGTGATAGCCACAGTGTGACGGCTGCACCCTTACACAAGTGAAGCTGCATTTTTCAAGTGTCTAGGATTGCAGCTCTGTAAAGGGGGCAGAGCAGGTTGGAGACACTTTCAGTGTGCATGAGTGCACACCTGTCAGGTATCTGTCTTCTGTCGAGAACACTTTTCTGCTGGGGCCCTGACTTGAGAGAAGCCTCTCCGTCCCCAAATTAGCAATAGATCGGCTCAAAATCTCAATTTGGTCCATGGTGTCTGCAGTGGAGAAACGTATGTGTGCCTGCAGAAATGTTCTGCAGACGTTACAGCAAAGGGACTTCCGCAGGAGCAAGCAGGGATCCGCTGACCAGACTGGGTCATACATCCCCTTTCACACGGGGCTCTGGTTCCGGTTCAGGATGACAGAACCCAAACATCACCCGAAAAGGCAAAAGGCTCAGACTGAGAAACCACTGAAAAGTCGACAAAAAAAAAGACTGTGTGGGTTTTCTGGTGTATTTCTCCTCATTAGTCATGACTTTTATTTTTGTTTGTTTGTTTGTTTGTTTGTTTGTTTGTTTGTTTGTTTGTTAACACACAGAAATCTCCAGCGGAATCACTGTGAAATGGTTCCTACGGAGTCATATCTCAGAAGAGATAGAAAAGACGGGAAAGAGTTTCCGATGAAGAGCGTCTGACATTGCTGTCCATTTCCCCGGAAACTTTGTGTGTGTCTCACGCAGGCTGCATACAATCAGCTTCCCACACTAAATCATCTCCGTTGTCTCGTACATTAAACTAGCCAAGCCGGCTAATTGAAAAAGTGCATGTTACTAAGAGGAATTCCATCAGTCCTGTCTTTGTTTTTTCAAAAATGCAATTGTAGAGAAGCATTTGGTGTAATCCTTTAACCCCTAATTACAATCAGTGCTGTTCCATAATTAAAACCAGAAGGACACTCTGGTGCCTAGAACCACAACCTGAAATGACTGAGCGTGTGTGTTGGGAAAAGAAAGAGCCGGAACATGAGTTACAATTACAGAAAGAAATTAAACTGGGACAATAAAACTTGCTTCACGTCCTTGCGCAAAGCATTGGGGATGCTCTGCTGGTTGAGATGCACAAGAGTTGGTCTGAACCCCCAGTTCTGGAGGCCAGGATCGGGGAATTAGGGAGATGCAGATGGGGTATGAAGAAATACATTTGCAGTTGTCTGGCTGCAAGTTGAGCATGTCGAGAGCAAGATGGCTTCTGAGCCCTGTGAACACCACCAACACAGACCCAAACATCTCAAGAGCTACTCTGGACACTCAGGTCTGTGTTCCTTGGAAAGACCCCAACCTCATTCACCAATTAAATCTCAACTTTCATTTATTGAATGGGATGAGGTTACTGAGACTGTGTGTGTGTGTGTGTGTGTGTGTGTGTGTGTGTGTGTGTGTGTGTGTGTGTGTGTGTGTGTGTGTGTGTGTGTGTGTGTGTGTGTGTGTGTGTTGGTTTTTGTACATTTTCACAACCAAATGTTGAGACTATGCCAGACAAGCATAACCTATCTTGTTAGGTCCTGCAAAATCACTTTTGTAAAATGTGCTTTTAACAAAGCTGCACGTTTCATGTTTAAATACTGACAGGAAAACCCAGTGGTTTGGTTATGGAGTCTGGAGCTGGCGTGAAGTTTCTATCAGACACATGTGTGACACAGGCACAACCCCATATCATAACACGATATTAAAACAAGGTGCTCTTGTGAGTGTGTGTGTGAGAGTGTGCGTTCAAGCAAGCATGTGCATCACGTGTGAGTGTGAGTGCATGCGTGTGTGTGTGTGTGTGTGTGTGTGTGTGTGTGTGTGCGCGTGTGTGTGTGTGTGTGTGTGTGAGGCATATGCGACATAAGAGAAGGTGTCTGGCTTTGTGTGTATGTGTGTGTGCGTGTGCGTGTGTGTGTGTGTGTGTGTGTGTGTGTGCGTGTGTGTGTGTATGCGTGTGTGTGTGTGTGCGCATGTGTGTGCGTGTATGTGTGTGTGTGTGCGTGCGTATGCGTGTGTGTGTGTGTGTATGTGTGTGCGCGTGTGTGTGTATGCGTGTGTGTGTGTGTGTGTGTGTGCGCGTGTGTGTGCGTATGCATGTGTGTATGTGTGTGAGGTGTCTGGCTGTGTGTGTGCTGATTTAACTCCCTCTCTTTGAAGGTTAAGTCCACTGAAAAGTCCTGCAAGTGCATTAACACAGGGAGGTCAGCAGGGACAAACAGGAGCCTCTCATATCCAGGACCAGACTTCCACTATTAGGTATTTCCTCCTTTTGTGTATGCCTAAGGCATCAATTTGGTCAGGCTGAAAGTTTCTGTGCAATTTAGATAAATTTCCCGCAGGGTCATCGAGAAAATACTTCACCCAAATACTGTGACTGAAGTTTGAGCCTTTCCTTCAGCAATGAATTTGTCTGGCTCATTTTTCTCCTTCCTTGACTTTTTTCTTTTGTGCGTGCGTGTGTGTATGTGTGTGTGTGTGTGTCCCTCAATCCTAACCACTCAGGACTAGTATAAGGATTTCTTCCATGGACAGTAAAATGCTCTGGGCAAGATCACCTAAATGTAATTCAATTCTAAATTGAAATTAGTGGTGAGCCGATCAGAGTGGTTCGCCATTTAGGAGAAGAAGGGCCCGACAAGCGATGCAGAATCACAACATCATGTTGTTGGGCTTTTTGCAGCTTAAAAAATATAATTTAATAAGATTGACCAATGAGACACAATGTTGACTGCAGTAAACCTGCACTCAAACATGTAAACTTTGTAAAACCAACGGAACATTGTTTTGTTTTGTTTTGTTAACTGACTGACGTCAATGGTCTCAAAATGGCATTTAATCAGCCTGAATAATCGATTGATCGTCCAACTCCTAAAGTTAATGCTGCAAACGGGGAAGGAGATAAAACATTTTTGGAATTATCTATCTAGTAAAGTAAAAAAAATCTATATTTCCTTTCGAAGGTGTAAACATTTTGTCCCTGAAATTGCTCCCTCATATAAACACCTTTCTGTTCTCATTCTAATTATGAAGGCTCAATGCAGGAGAACATTATTTTTCTCCAGGCTGGCTTGCCATAACTGATAGATCTGTCCCAGTACACCTTCAACCCAGCCAAAAGGTTACAGCTTCAAAACCAATTGCTCTGAGCGTTTTTAGTGAGGGCATCCCGGGAACGAACACAGCATGGCGTCTACACTGACCTAGGCTGCTCTCACCCACAGATACCCCTCGTCTTCCATTTTTAGAAAAGGGCGCAGGTTTGTTGTCTTTTTATGAAGATTAATATCCACATGTCTGTGCTTTTAAGGGTCCTTAGTTCTCTTCTCAGAGCCCGATACTGAGGTCCAAGTCTGGGAGCACACGTTGTGCACTGGCACACTTCTATCCTCTCAGCTCCTGGTCCTCAAACGTGAGGCACATACACCAGAGAAGCACCACTCCAGCAGAAAAGGAGAGAGAGAAAGAGAAAGAGAAAGACAGAGACAGAGAGAAAGAGAGAGAGAAACAGGCAACCTTTATTAAGGCCCTAACAAAGAATACATGAATAGGTAAGTGGAGAGCGGCCCCGAAATGGTTCTGAAAGCAGGCCGTGTTGATTTTGCTTCCACGCGGCTCTTCTGTGCCTCGTCCATCATGCCATCTGACAATGCCCTCGGAGTGGAGACGGCATCGCTGCACGAATCTCTTCTCTTAAATGACTTCATGTAGGCGGCGTGTGCCTGGCCGGGCCGCCATCTTCACAGGTGCACAACACATGGGCATCTCGACCTTGGATGCCCGGCGTAGCTTGCGTTTCATATGGGGGGGTGGGGGGACCAAACGGAAGTTCCGCGTAAACGAGGCAGCGCAAAGAGAGGTGCGGGTATTTCCGTCCAAATCAAGTCGCTGCAACACAGACCCCAAGGACTGTGTCTAAACGCAGCGCACAATCAGAGACGTGCTATTTTTGAGCGTGCACCATCCGTTCTTAAAATTATTCTACATCGCGTGATCTTGTAGCCTCTAGTACGTTTAATCTCATCCTTTATGTAGAATAACTATTGAGGGCAAGCACACAATTTGCATCAGGCTTGAAGTAAGATGAAGAAACTAAATGATGCTCATTCGCTCGTAGGTAACCAAACCGCCTTGATACTATAAGCGGTCAACAGCACCCAGCTCAAACAATGAAGGTATACTTTATTATTACGACTACACGTCCGTGAAGTCTTAAACTCAAGGTGATCATCACACTCAGTGATTGTGGCGAGTTCACTTTGAGTTGACTCCATGTTGATCTCACTAAGCACCTACACTGGGTCTGCTCCCAGTTGCCCCCTTAGCAGTTGTAACTACTGGAAAAGCAAGGAGTTTTTTTTTTCATTCTTTTTTTCCCCCCCTCATTTATTTTTGAAGTGATGCATGTCCATTCAAGAAGACCATCTCATCCATATTTTGGTCTAGTAACTGAATCTGATGTTATTGCTATAGGTCACCATGAGTGCCTTACGAAGACAGTGCCCGTAACAAAGAGAAAAGTTGGTAGACAACACCAGCACCACACACACACACACACACACACACACACACACGGTGGAGAGGCGTAGAGGTGGAGGCAGCCGAACCTCCAACCCTCCGCCCACTGCACACCTGGATGATGTGCGGTCTCTGCAGAAGCCGCACAGGTTTGGAGAATGAGCTCCGTTACTAGCGTGGGCTGCTGAAGACGAGCTTTGCAGTCTGGGGGCTCCTCCCCACCCAGACCAGACAGCGATCTCCTCACCCAGACCAGACAGCAATGCGGTGTCTCTGGGGCAGGATGTTTATGTTTCTTCGTCCGACCCCACCGGTTTTTCGACTTTCGGCACGTGTCAGGGCCAACGATTATAAATTTGCTCCAATAAACAAATATCGCTCAACTCGGCATATGCATCCTGCCTCCTAACTCACGTTGGTACATTCGAACAGACGCTCAACCCACCGATGGCAAATTGGATCATCTGTCAGAGTTTCTGTTGGCAACATATTTACAAAAAAGTATAGTTATGAAACTGCTGTCCGTCTGCTTCGCTGTGCTGCTCGTTGTTGGCCTGAGGAGACTACAGCAAACACGGAGAGACTGGCCTGCAGACTACAGCAACACGGAGAGACTGGCCTGCAGACTACAGCAACACGGAGAGACTGGCCTGCAGACTGCAGCAACACGGAGAGACTGGCCTGCAGACTACAGCAACATGGAGAGACTGACCTGCAGGTCCTATAGATATACGAGATATGACCTGGAGAAGGTCCTATAGATATATGAGATCCAGATATGACCTGGAGAACGTGCTATAAATTAAAGCTGAGATCATGATCTCCCCCCCCCCATACACACACACACACACACACACACACACACACACACACACACACACACACAATGCATCATTACAAACACGTAAAGTCCCTAGACATACCTGTCTATAATTGCACAAGTGCTGAACAATACAACAGCAACCTGTTAAACCAGCAGTACCCTCTTTAGATATGAAATGTTTGGAGCATCCGTGTACGATGAATGATTGTGTAAAGGCATCTCTAGCATTTCAACAGGTCTGCGTGCGTTTACCAGTCAGGAGCGCTTATTTACGAATACTTTCACTTACTCCAGCTCAGCTTTTAATACAACTGGACCTTTGGATTTGGTTATTACATCTTTCAGAACTTTTACTTATGAGCCAGTTAAAGTGAATTTGCAATCCTGCAACTGTGCCGTTTGATCTAATAGTCTATCGCTAGCTGACATCTATTAATTGTAGACAGATTGATTGTACAAATCACTTTCAGGAACTAACAGCAGGGCAAGGTCAGCCAGCTGAATCAAGACTCATGTGGACATGTGGTTTCATGTGATGTTCAAACTCCTCAAGCAGACGAGGAGACCGTGTGACCCTGATCCATTCTTCTCTTACACAACTCCACTTCTTCCAGGAGCAACAACAATAAAACTCGAGTCCTACAAGACAAGACGATTAGAAAAACACTACTCTGTCAAATCTCAGTTCCTACTGAGCCACATGAACAAGAGCATGAAAACCCCTGAGGTCCATGGACCCTCTACGGCTAGGGCCCGTACTGTGGTCAGGCGGTGTCAAGGCGGTGTCAGTGAGGTGACATACATCTCACTGTGCCCATTGGTAAAAACACAACAACACAAGATAATGCCAAAGATCTGAACATTAATGACTGCATTTATATTCACAATGATATCCTCATTACCTGCAATTAAACCAGGCTATCAGGTTAATAACACAACAGAAGTATTGACATGCACAGGCAATCAATTAGGCAAAACCCTGTGTTTACTTGGGACCGAGGAAATAGTGAGTTTTCTCTCCAAGGATTTGATGAAAAGCACACACTCACTTCCCATACCCTGTTTTCAGACAACACCACTGTGCTGGTGGCTTAAAAACAGGATCCCCACATCCAAAGTTGACAGATATATATAAAAAAAAACACATTGGCTACAAAGCTACCAGTGCACTGGGATGGTGAATAGATACAGTTCTTTAAAATGCTGACGTTCAGGTCAAGAGGAACTTATTTAGCTGAGAGATTAGAGAAAAGATATGTAGAAGTGAAACTGGAGATACACACCAGAATACACACAAGTACACAAAAGTAAGTTAGCAAGCTAACAACCAGTGTAGATATTGAAGATGTGAAGATGTCAGCACACAACAAAATACAGGCCCGTACAATATCACCTGGACACATGCAAACACCACTTTGGACAGAAAAATGCACGTATTCAGCAGTAACACACACACACACACACACACACACACACACACACACACACACACACACACACACACACACACACACACACACACACAACACAACACACACACACACACACACAAATTCCATATATAAATACTATCTCTATTATGTAATTTGTATAATATTAGAGTTATTAACACATTTTCTTGGATTGGGGAAGTTTGTTTATCACTTCATTATGTTGCAAGGCCACAGCATATAGACGCCCTCTGCATACACAAGGTCTCCACAAGATGATCACACTCTGGACCTCACAATTACATAAACAACACGCCTACTGAGAGCATCTTTAACCCCTCACAGAGCCTTAAGGAGATTTTGGAAGTTTTGAGGCAACTTTATGTTTAGACGTGGTACACAGAGAGAGATTTCAAACTTTTTAATTGAAATAAAACAAGCGTGTATCAACTGTTTGCTACAAACGCCAAGTTCTACACATTGTCTTCCATCCAAGTCCTTCTCCATTTTAAAGACAATAGCGTTCAGCTGCCATCAGTGCTGGCATCCTTCATCCAGTCTTCTCTCCTTGGCATCTCCTCCTACCCCACCCCCCACAACTTCCTTTTCTTCTGTTTCCACTTCAGCAAAACAGCAACCAATCCAAGCAGATCGTTCTGAGAAGGACCGAGTTCTGAGAAGGACCGAGTTCTGAGAAGAGCGTGAGACTCGTGAGATTTGACCTACAACTAGTTTTTTTTTACTAAGTATTGTTGGTCGATTTTAAGGAAGCGTAAACGTCTGAAGCACCCAAGCAGTCTGGATCGTGTTCGGGAGTCTGGCCTTGTGTGTGTGTGACCACGGCGTTCCCAGCGCACGCATTACGACTGATCGCACCCACTCCCAAATTGAATTGTTAAGCCAGCAACTCGTTCTTCCACTACAACAGATCTTTGCACATGTATTCTTCTGAGCTTCCCTCTGGCAAGAGTTCCTACCAATCTGGGATTCACATTTGAAGTAGATTTCCTTCAAGTCTGACATTTTAGTCAGTGCTTTTTTGAACTAGCATTAGACAAAATGAATTCATTTCATCCCCTGTGATTTATTTTCTGATGCATGCAGCCATCACGACTGTCTTCCCCTACCAACATCCCCTTCTCTGTGCCCTGCTCGTGGACCCAGTGCAATCAACTTCTCCTTAATGTCGACTGAAACCGAGCCCCTCGCTCTCTCTGCTGTCATCATTGTGCTTCCTCGTTTTGCTGGTGTTGGAGCCGACACCGCTCTGAAAACAGGGCTATAAATACATTTATATAAACACACTCCTACGAGACACTGGCATCTTGCCTTCCTGTTTGCAAGAGCTGAAAGATCCGTGCTGGTGTTTGTCTTTCTGACTCCCCTCACATATTAATGCAGAAAGCAAGGCCTTCAAATCAGTCAACACCTGTTTACCGGACCCACAGGAAAGGGGAAAAGAGAGAGAGTGAGGGAAAGAATGAGGGGAAGAGAGAGAGAGAGAGAGAGAGAGAGAAGAAAATAAAATGGTGCTGATGATTGTTTCAATAAAGTAGGAACAGAGACAGCTGAGACTGCATTTGGTTGTTTGTCCAGAAGTGTGGCAGGGGATGACGGCTTTGGAACGCAGCGAGAAGGTTCGTCTCCTCCGGGGACGACCAGCACGCTTGCAGCAGTGATGCAAGAAATGACCACTCATGGCCATGTGTGACCCACCACGGTCTCCAAGCCTTTAAAGTTGACATAAGCACAATTACATCCATTATGATAAAATCCCTCAGGCAAAAAGACATTCCCAAATCACCATCCTATCTTACTCCTCTGAACAGAAATGAACAGAACTGTACTTTAAAGATGAGAGATCATTTTATGGCATGCTAGGTTCCAGTCATGTTTACCTTTGTCAAACACCGACTTTCCGTCTGACTGTTCGTTCCTGCATCTGAACTACAGACCAGATGCAGGACAAACGTGTCCAGCCAGTCCGCCATTAGCAGTATTTATGCTGTCTGATAAAGGTTCGCACACGCCCCACTCACCCCCACAGCTGCCGTTATTAATGAAATACAGATGGTTCCTCCCATTCCGAATCCCCAGTAAATGACTTTCTACTCCTAAATGTCTACTCAGTGTCACTGTTAAAAAGAATAATCTGACAGCTATATTTCATTAGATATGCATAGCTAAAAATAACAGTCCTCTGAACTCCACTAAAACTGCCATGAGAATGCACAGCCTCAGGGCCACAGTCCAGAGTCTCACGCACCATCTCCCAGTAGACCGTTATGACACAGCAGAGACGCGTGGACGTCAAACCTGTCTGGGACAGTTTGACAGCAAAAATGTAATCAGTACAGAACTTCATAATCGGTACAAACCTCTCGCGAGTATTTTTAAACTAACCACTGTTTACTATGAGCGGTTTCTCAAGGGACCGCCTTCCTCTCTAGAAAATTGTCTTCGAGGCAAAAGTATACAAGTCGTTTTTCAGCCTTACATAAAAACAAAAGGTTAGCCAGCAGCTGGTTCTTTATGGTCTTTGCACTCAGCAGCCATGCTAAAGTGTCCACGTGCATGCTGGGTCCTGTGTCAGCAGCCATGCTAAAGTGTCCACGTGCACGCTGCGTCCTGTGTCGGGACACCACTCAGCAGGGGACTAATTCCAGCTTCTTTGTCTCCTGCTAGGTCAGTGTGGAGCAGCAATTTGATTTCTAATTCTACTCCGTCACAAAGACCTTGTCCGTCATACTGGCAGCCTTAAACTGGCTCGAAATCTATCAAAAAGATTAAAATGTTTCCGTGGCTAATAGCAACCAAAGGACAGGAGAGCTGTAAGCTGACAGACCGTATTGCTTGGCCAGGCTTCTCTTAAGTCATTTATTTTGCCATTTCATCTTTATAATAGCCACCCTATTGAACAGCAGAAGCCCGAAGGTCTCAAATAAATCTGGTTTTCTTGAGGTCACAAGTTTTAAAAGTTCTGAGGAGCTGCTAGTGATAAGGCTACCCTTCTGAACGATTGTTTCACACTAAGCAGTTTTGGAGAAATTTTTCCTTATGCTACTAAGTTGCCAGCATAGCAGATTTTGAATTGTAGGGCACATATTAAAGGACCTACATAAAAAAAATCTCCTTAACAACTGCTTCATACTAAGCAATTCTTGGGGAAATCTGTCCTTTCTCTCTTTTAGTGATGTTATAAAATCTTCATAAAATGCCCACAAACATTAGCTTATCTCATTGCTCCAGAGAGATTTGTGCACAAAGACTTAGAGGAGTTATTACAGCGCAATAATGTTTTAGGCAGCCTAAATGGAGTTTAATGCTAAAAACAGCATGGGAGTTTTGAAAGGTCCATTTAACTGTAAGCAAACCAGAAAGGTTTTATAAAACCACAAAGACGGTGATGTTTATGTCATCCAAGGCAACTCCATAGCTTATTTTGATGTTAAACCTTGTTTCTTCTTCTCCATCTCCGGGAGTCTCCTCAAGTTGACAGTGTTCTCTGGAGAATGTCAACCTGCTGAAGAAAAATCTCACTTTCACATCACCTAGTGTGATCCCATCAACACGAGAACCCAAACGGGCCTGCTTAAAACATCTCAGGTCCTGCTCTATTCCGAGAACCGGGCAGCATGAGCAATGCATGCAGCTGTCACATTGTGCAGAATGAACGAGTAGATTCAGTATTTCATGTAGTCCATACTACTTATGGTTATATGGTCCCCGAGAATCTGTGAGAACTTACCAGTGAAGCCTACAGACTGTGCAGACCCAAAGGCCTGGGTGGGTAAGAGAAAAAGGAGTCCATTTCTTCAAAGAACTCCACCAGCTGAAATTAGCATGCAAATACAATTATAGTTGGAGTCAGGTGGCCTGACACTATTAGACTTCATTTCTCCGGTGAAACAATGGTTTCCTAATATGATCAGGCATATCTGAAGCAAAAAGAAGAAACCACACAGGTTTCCACATGCAGTCATCAGGCGTGTAATGACTGATTGAACAGACGGGTCTGACGAAAAAACACCACACACACACACACACAGTTCAGTCTACGTTTCAATTTAAATAACGCTCCCGCATTTAAATAATATGCTGCTCAAGCAAACGAGTGTTTTATAATTATGGACCGCTAATTATGGTTCACTTCAAACGCAGCTTTAATTCATTTCATAAAACGGTTTAAAAAAAAAAAAAACTCAGGAAAGGCATGTGGATGGATAGTGAAGTCAGCCACTACAATGGAGCCGGCACGGCTGGAATGGGTGTGACTACGCAGGGAACCGCTTCACTCTTCAACGCTCTTTTCTGAACCCTCAAACGCCAGAGGAGATTCTGTTTGCGTCCAGCACTCGTCAGTTGTACTGGAAGGCATAACTGACATTTCCAATTGTGGAGAACATTAAGTCTTTTTCAAAGCAGGAAAATTGCCCCCTACGAAGCTGATAACCTTCTTCGGTAATAGCGCATGGTTTTCAGATTCCATCTCTCTGGAGCGGTCACCGGCCATTATCAACATACTTGGCGAGACCATTATAAAAAAATGTTGCCACCACAGACATGCAACCAAGCATCTCATAAGAATTCCTGCCAAGGCGAGCACATTATCCAGACTCTGGGTACCGACTGGTGGGGTAGATTTTTTTTCTTTGGAGAGGGCTTATGTCTGAACAATGAGCAGTCAGCAGCCAAAAGGCACTAGAAGACCTGATGAAAAGGGCATGGAGAACGGAGGGGGGGTGGGGGGGGGCTGGGGGGGTACGACTGAGCAGACGATGGAGGAGCCACATGTGACCGTGACAGAAAAGAAAAAACCTTGGAAAAAAAGAAAAAAAAAAAAACTTACATGGCGTACATCAATGTAACTTACCACCACCAAACCATTTCTCATGGCCATTTTTTATCCATGACACTGTACTTCACTTCCCAAATGTCGTTAAACCAGTTTTACTGCTGCGTCTAAAAACCACTTCATCATGCTGCCAGTCCCATGTAGTAGATTTGGGGGGGGGGGGACTGGGGGGTATTTGGGATCGTTTTACAAAACAGCTCAAGTTATCCTCTTCACCGTTAGCCTTCTGAATCGATTACGCCACTCATTACAATGAGAGCAGGAGCAGATATGAGCAGATCATTCACATCTCTCATTTCCTCTGCTTTTCACATATTTTTCTCTTTATTTCCTTCTTTTTGGTCTCTAATAGCTCTTGTGGTTCCAGACCCCAAACACTGCCAAAACATGTAGCATATACAGCTATACACAAGCTCCTCTAAAGCCAAGCTAAAAGCCCTCAGTCCTGTGGTATCGCAGCAGACTAAAACCAGATGGCATACCTGTAATACAACCCACTCCATCCTCAGATATCCTAGCCATTCAAGCAACAAACAAGTTTTTAAAAAGTGGAAAAAAAAAAACCACAATGAACATATATATATTTTTAAAAACAACAACAACAACAAATTCGATATAGCCAACAGCGTACAGCAAGGACTGGCCTTTCTGCCTCAGAATAAGAGTTGGCTGGTGTTGTCATGGATGCACACTGCCCCCTTTAGGTAGAAACGAGGAACTGCAGCACTGACCATGTGTCTGGAGGTTTTGTGTGAGGAGGTCCAGCAGCAGCACTTCACACTGGTTGCCACTTCTCAACCAGAGTGATGAATATGTCACCAAGTGATCAGCTAGGTACACCTGCTCTAGGGCTGAACCCAAGAGACTGACATTCACCGTACGCTCAAGTTTAAGCTGTAATCCTCCACTGCAGACGCACCCACTGCATCCCGAAGTCCTCTGACTGACTGACGCGGGGCTCCTGTACCCTGTTTACACTGCGATGACCTTTAATGCCCTCCTTCATGAGGGAGCTGCTTCTGACCAAAGGCATCGATTAGCTGGATGTTTGTAATTGACATTACTTTTGTAAGTACACTTATATTTTGGAAATACTGTTCATGCAATTGTATATGAATTAACACCTCATTAACCTATTATATATATATATATATATATATATATATATATATATATATATATATAATATACATATATACATATATACATACATACATAGCATGACAACAGGATCTGTCCATGTGTATGTGCAGGAGAGGTCTACCGATTGAAGAATCCCGAAAACCTCAGAGGAGAAGGACAGGACACAAACCCCACACGGCGAGAGAGCCGAGTTCCAGCGCCTAAACGTGACTCATTGTTTTTCATGCCCACACATCCATTTCAGACATCAGCACGCATCTCGCTTTTCATCTGAATCCTCCTTCTTAAAACGTCTGGTGGTTAGAGCCCACAGAAAGGACATCATTCTGCAGAACGAGGTGCAGACCAATTTTACACAACTCTCAGGATAGGGAGACGTCAACCACCTGCAGTAGATTAAACCATCACTAATCACGTTCTACAAACGGTTTTCTTCAGGATGTCGCCTACAGTCATTCCACTCTGGTGCCAGTTTTACTTCAAAAATGATTATGTAACATTTTTAAACCAATGTATTTCAGATTCTTTCCCCCATTAGAAACGACGCACTAACATTTCCCTTCAGACCAGCAGAAAGGACAGCTGTGGTGATGTTCTACCTAATCCATCAGTGGATATCTTTATCTACAAACCAGGGCAGAGTTGTTCAGGAGTAATCTTACAGGATTTTATCTACCGGATTTAATCAAATCTTGAAAATGGGTTGCTCAAAGAAAAAAGGATTCTGAAATTGGATTAGATCATATAATCCAGTCTTGGTTTTGATCTGGATCAAACCTTCTGTGTGTATGTGTGTGTGTTGTTCAAAACATTTTAGTAGGTTTGGGTTACCTTTTATCCAAAAATCTGGATTATCCTGATCCCACTGGAAAGGTGAATTTCAGGAACAGCATGTAATAAAACTCTAGCCTTGGTCACATAATTCAGTATTTGGCAAGATATGGGCCAAACCCAAAGCTGCATAATTTTAAGATTTTAAAAATAATTGGAAACGTTTCAAGAACCAGGCACATCCCACCTCTACAGTGTTAGCCTTACAGGGTCAACTCTTCTCCAATGGCTCTTGGCCCTGTGCAGGGTCAGCGCTTTGCAGAAACCTAATCTGAACAACAAACAAAAGCCCCAATCTCAACACAAGCCCAATCTCAACAGAAGCCATAACCTGAGCAACAAACCTGAATTCATAACAGCACTTGTCCTAAGATCAACATCAGCACTCCAAGCTTTATATTCTATATTTAGTGGCTGCATGTGATTGAAAATAGCCCCAAAAACGTATTTTGATATTTCGATTTTCATGACCGACTACAACATTCCAAACTTGAGGCACCTAAATCAGGGTTGCCAACTCTCACGCATTGAGCGTGAGACACACGCATTTGACCGTTTTCACACGCTCTCACGCCACACTTCCGATATCTCACGCCGAAAAAAAAAATCCAGTTTATTTACCTCAGATCCACATATATGATTCAATACGTTACTAGTTCGCTAGCTCTGGCGCCATCCACCGGCGATATAACACTGAATCTGTGTCCATTTTACGTTCGCCACCCCCCCCCCGCTCAACAACTTTCATTCGCCACCCCCCCCCCCCCCCTCAACAAAATATGCTCGAACGTCAAAAGTTGGCAACCCTGCCTAAATATTCTCCTACATGTTGGTTGTTAAACCCTGAATGTGAAATGTCAGCACGACTCACAGGCAGCTCGGCTTACGGCTTCTCTAACAAATGTACAAATGTATGTTATTTGTCACTATGGTGTAGACCTACATTACCCATCAGTGTCAGGAAATGTGACGGGCCAATGACAGGATGTCATGCCGGTGCCAGGATCCAGTTAACCACCCAATCAAACAGGCAGAAGGCTTCCTGCTCCCTTACCCAAAACGGTTTGGTGGCACGACTTACACGTTCGCACGGTTACACACTCACTCAGCTGTACTTACCTTACAATTCCCTTCCTCCTCTTACGTGAAGACCTGCTGACCTGTTGATAACTACCCTGTCGTTAGTCTCCGACCATAGAAACACCAACCCTCTGATGCTCCACGCAGCAGAGACAGACGGTGCGGGTATGGTGTTGGGTTTCGTGCATGTATAAGCTTTGTTGTGGAGTTTTGGACCAGCAATCATAACTCTGCCTTCACGTTTTGTTTGGTTGGACATTAAGATTTGTGCATAACAGGTGATGATATAATGCGATGTGAACGTAGGATGTTTTTCTAAGAAAGTGACCAGGGAACATCTGCTCTGCACCTTAATAATCTAGAATACCACAGAATCACACTCCATCTAACACTTTAACTACTGACCAGGACGTCAACATACACAGCTCACCATGCACCGTGAAAGCTGGACGCTGAGAGTAGACTTGAACAGAATTAGCAACATTGTTTTACACAAACCTTAAAAAAATGTATTGCTTGAGTGAAGCAATTAATATTTCAGCTAACAAAGGTTCAATCTATAACGCGTGTTGGATGAAGGTGAATATCATCCCCTTTAAATGATGGGCTGGTTCCCTACAAGGCCTACAGGATTACGGGCCATGATGACCATATGTTCTGCAGCAGGACAGCAAACTCACATTTTAGGTTTTATTCTCAGTGACGGCCTCAAAGACAAACGTCCTGGTTTCTCTCCGCACCTGCAGGAGTCACACTAGTGCAGGTTGGGGTTCTGCCGGGTTTGGAGACTTCGTACGCTCCACTTTCCTGTCTGCGAGTTCTGGCGCGACTCCATCCTCCCTCGGCTTCTACGTTTCACTGCCAAGTGCGCCAATTTGTTGTCCTGAACTCTCTGGCTGGGACTGCGTAGCCAACTGTGGATCAGAGTTGACCTGATAATACATCTGACCCCGAAAAATACGTTTGACTTCAGTGTAATCGGCGCTTGTGGAGGCCCGAGTGAAACACGCTTCCTGCTGGTCTTCCCTGGAGCTCCGTAACCTCGCCATGTGCTTCCCAAAGGATTCCAGGAACTCTACCTCCCTTTGCCCTGACACATTTCCTGGCCCATCCATTCCTCCCAGCAACACGCTGCTGCAGTACCACGTGCATCATCTCTGGGTAAACTTTATTACCCGGACTCCTCTACCTTGCACTGCTTTATAAGTGCTTGTTTTACACTCCTCTTAAAGCAGAATGAAATCAGAGTGAGACAACAAACATTAAACTGCTGCAGAAGCAGTGACCCATGCTTGGAGCCAGAATTAAGCTGCTAAGAGCTGGAAGCCTCACGCCAGAAGTACCACTGCACTGATGCAGGTCGGCAGAAGCAGCATTGGTTAAAGGACTGCAGTCACTACTGCCTGCATGAATTTACATCAGGGGTCTCAAACAACATTGCTGGAGAGCTCACTACAACCTAAAATCAACAGACTTCAGTTCCCCGCATGACACACACCTGATAGAGGTGATCAAAGTCTTCTGAGGAGACCCTGGAACCAACGAACCTGTGATGCCAGCAGTGCTAAAAACCCAATAGCATGACAACCACAGCAAAAACAGCAGTAATGAATCATCTAGTGGTTCTGAAACTGACAAGTTCTGGATGGTTAGTGATGCGCTCAAAGAAGTAAAACGTGCAAAGGAAGAACATGTTCTGTCATATGGTTTAGAAGATTCCTGCTCACTTCTGTTTCCAGATCAGTTCCCACTTCCAGATGTGGAATCATTGGGCCCTGAAACCAGCATAAAGACAGGTCCATTGTTACCAGTAGAAAGACGGGTCCATTGTTACCAGTAGAAAGACGGGTCCATTGTTAAAAGGTTCGCTAGTTCACGGGAATCAGCACCAACTCCACCACGAGCAACTATACACAATTGATGGAAAAATGGAGGATCCGTAACTACTGGTCTAGATGAAAGGCCTTGGTGTTCAACCGAGAAGCAAAACCAGGCCTACAGACCTATTCATTAATTGATAAATGCTCCAGCACCAGACTTCTGTCAAAGACAAAAAGCTGATGTAAAAAGCAGGCAATCTCAGTGCAGCTAAACCACATCACAGCAACTCCGACAAAACATACCGAGGCTGTCAAGTAAATAGAGTAACTAACTCCCGTTTTGGTACTAACAAAACACATCCCTCATGTCCAAATTAAGAACCCTAAAGCCTGTAAAACAATATAGAACTTGCTACGAATCTACAACAATATCTAATACTGTCTTATATTCCCCACAGATATTACAATTGTATTATTTTTGGTGATGGCAGCTGATCAGTGCCCATCAGCATGCCAATAACATGACTATCTGCACTCCGATTGGTGTAGCTGTCCGAGTGGGAGGGCTGTCTTTGCTCTGTCCCCTGTCATTGATGGCTACATCAGCCAATCTGTATGCTCATGCTTGCTGATGTGGGCACCTGGTCGCTTTCCTCTGACCGTATGTATGTCTTTTGGAGGCTGGTCTCAATGTCATAATAATTAAAAAAAACTATTCAATTCAAAGCACATCTGTGTAATTCCGGACACATGGTAAGCCATCGGTTCAGTGCCAGATTCATAATGTGTTTCAGGAGAGGAAATCTCAGCGTGCTGGACTCCAACCCTCTAGGACTGGTCATGGACACCCTGCAATAAATGAAAGATCATGTCTTCAGTTCATTTATTTCAGAACTTGTGGCAAACCTTGGAAAAGATTAAATAACACTTTTTTTCTATTCACCATGTTGTAAGATATCTGAAAAGTTCGAAAAGTGGACATACGAGATGCTGAGGTTTTATATTGGTCAGCTCCTGGTTCAAGGTGCAACAGGACGTTGTGTGTGATGGAGAAGGTGCTTTAGAATACAGGTCATTTTTCCTCCATTCTATCACAGCGACTACAAACTCAGATTGCTGATATAGAAAAATGAATCCCACACATGTTGTATTGTGAACTGTTCTCCAAGACTCTGGGCATGACGACATCCCACTAAACAAGTCCTGTTAAGCCGACGGTATTAGCCGAGGATTCACGAGGGTATGTGGCCCGCACGCACCGGTCATTTCACTGTTCATCAGAGCAGCGGCATCTCAGGGTCGACACCATTGATTTCCATTTCATGATGTGAGAGTCTTACCATGACAAGCAGCACAACAAAATCCTGCAAAAAGGCAAAGCTGTATCTTTTCCATGTTGGCTTTTGGATTAAAGATAAACTGGACATTTTTACAGTGCTAAATTAAGTCAACATTAAGTGATTACTGACTCTTGATCCAGCAATGCCTGGTTTGCTGCTTTCATTCTTAACTACACCTTCTGCCTTTGCATAATTAAACCGAAATTCAGAAAATCTCTGCAGAAGATCAAAAGGCAGTTTGGACACAAAAGGTCAGTCGGAGTGGTAGGACACACACAGCACACTGACATTCAGCTGATGCAGGTGTGAAGTGTGGTTTTGTTTTTGATCCAGTGTTGACATTACTGAGATGGTACTACTGTCTCCCACACGAGCGCTTCTTCTACAAGCTCAACATACACAGCCCATATCTCTGCCTCGCTGGGAACCACCCAACTCCCAAATCACCAGTGGCAAAAATGACCTCACGTTATTCAGATTTATGAGACCGCAGACAACATCGTAGATTAGAAACATCAAAAGCCCTCTCTAATCTGTAGAGAAGAAAACTGAGTGAAGAACAGAAGCCTTGGGAAAGGTGAGCACCATCTGAAAGTCTCAAGCTGCCACTTCTCAGGTTCCTTCATACAGTGCGTGCTGTGGGTTCTATCAAAATCATCTCCGAGTTAAACCGGCAACCTCAACCCCCCCCCCCCCCCCCCCCCCCCCCCCCCCGGGGTCAACCAATACTGTTAATGGTATCTTTCTCTTCCTCATCTAACTGTCAATCAGCATGTGAAAACACACATCCTCTCTCCTTTCTTCTGGCTTGTGACTAAATACCCTGTATGGGTCGGTTAAGACACAAAGGTTCACTATTAGTGAGCGTCACCAATTAATCGCTTAGCCACTCATATCTTAATAAAGACCCAGTACCAAAACCAGCATATGTTCAGTAGGGGGGGGGGGTCCTTTAATATTTTTTCATTCTTTCTCCAATGACAATTACAAAAGCACTCTAGCCCATCATGTCAGTTAAAGATCAGTAGGCTAAGTGCCTTCCATTAAGCTGCGTTTAAACGTGGAGGGTGCATTAGTCACCATTACGCCATGCAGCCGCTCTGCTCTGGATCTGTGCCTGGCCCAAGAAGAATCGTTCTCCTCCAGAGGCTGTCCAAGAGCCTGACACCGAATCGGGTGAATCTACAAAAGCCAATATCTGTGCTGAAGCATGTGCTTCCTTTCATGTTTGGAGTGCCATATTCTAACTTCTGAGAAGCTGTGAAAACCTGTTATTAAAAACTCCCCCTCCCGATGCACCGTGCAGGAGCATGGGAAATATTTTCCATCTTTTTTTTTTTTTTGTTTACTTTTACACTGTGGCAACCTTGTCATAAAGCAAGCAAGCAAGAGCAATTAAAATTTCCACGCCTAGAACCGCTGTGGTGTCACTTGCTATTTCAATTAGCGCGACTGACAAGAAATTTATTTCCATGAAATAAATAATTGGCCATCAGGAGAATGATTTAAAACCCTATTCTACATGCTTAGAGCCTAAAGTCTCTCAGCATGTGTGGAGAAGCTGCCCAGAATTAATTACCACTGCCATTTCATTCCATGCCACCTGTTTCTCATGGGGTAAAACCATCACTCCAGAACTCGTCTGCTTATGGGATTAAAACAGTGCACATACAGATGTTGTGGTATTGCACATTTTGTAGTTGTTAAAGCCCTGAGCTGATCTACGCTCATGAACCCTGATAATGAACTACAACTCTTTTGGTGTTGCTAACCAATGCTACCGTTATGTCAGACATTTGTCTTGAATACAACACCTCCAAATATTTTGCAGTGGTGACATGAACCAGAAGTGGACAACCTTTAACCTCCGTTATTGTGCCTAGTTTGGAGGATAGTGATGAGGGGATAAAGGAAGATGTGTGAGCAGTGGAAGAGACTCCCGAGTGTTGTGGAGAGCTAAACACGTTCTCTCTGTTCTACTCCACGTTTCTCTGCCCCTAAGTGTTTGCCATAACCTGTTTTTTCTGAGCAAGTCTTCATGGTGGTGGGCTACTCTAAGCCTGTACTGTAAGGACGTAACTGTAAATGGTAAAACTGCTAAACCAGGCCCATGATTCGTCACAAAATCAAGTTCACTTTAGAAAGCCGTTTCATTGCTACGGTATGGCTGCAGGTCGAGTTTCAAACACCTACGCGTCCTCCGCTAACAGAGCAGAGCAGGAATCTCGATGGTGGCGTACATCTCGTCTGGAAGAGTGGATCCAACACATCTATGCGTGTGCTGAGGAACACCTGGTTGAGTGACCCCTACACGTCTCCACATGTGCTGAGGAACCCCTGGTTGAGTGGTCCCTACACGTCTCCACGTGTGCTGAGGAACACCTGGTTGAGTGGCCCCTACACGTCTCCACGTGTGCTGAGGAACACCTGGTTGAGTGGCCCCTACACGTCTCCACGTGTGCTGAGGAACACCTGGTTGAGTGGCCCCTACACGTCTCCACGTGTGCTGAGGAACACCTGGTTGAGTGGCCCCTACACGTCTCCATGTGTGCTGAAGAACACCTGGTTGAGTGGCCCCTACACGTCTCCACGTGTGCTGAGGAACACCTGGTTGAGTGGCCCCTACACGTCTCCACGTGTGCTGAGGAACACCTGGTTGAGTGGCCCCTACACGTCTCCCACGTGTGCTGAGGAACACCTGGTTGAGTGGCCCCTACACGTCTCCATGTGTGCTGAGGAACACCCTGGTTGAGTGGCCCCTACACGTCTCCATGTGTGCTGAGGAACACCTGGTTGAGTGGCCCCTACACGTCTCCACGTGTGCTGAGGAACTCCTGCAGTCCTCACTCTGTCTTCTCCTGGTCGTCCTTTTCCCCCTCTCAAGCGAGAGCACCTCACTAAAATAAGCTCTTAAGTACAGAATCAATTCGTTTACTCACAAACAAATAATTGTGATGCTACCCCGGCCTATTCAGTGCACTCTGTGGGTTGTTGTAACAAGCAAACCTTTATTAATAATTCAACATGTCTTATAGTGGGGTGAAACTAGAGATCCGTTTCAAAGTGTTTCAATGTGGTGAAATCTTGGATCTCATCTCCATGACTAATAACTGACACATAAATCTTTTATAACACACATTTATGGTGTTTAGCCAGCACCTTTATCCAGAACGTACAGTTATGACTGAGTAGAGCACAGAAGATCTGAGAGTCAAGTAAGCTACATAATAGATAAGTGTATGTGGTCAGATTAGACTGGAATTGTTTGACAACAAGACTCTACTCATCTAGAAGGCCAACATCAATCTGGATTCAGACTTGGGTTCAAAGAACCTTTACAGAGGTGTTCTACTACATAGAACTATGTAGAATTACAGAATTATGTAATTGCATGCATTAATTGTAATGAAGTACACAAGGTTTCCAGAGAGAGAGAGATAGAGAGAGAGAGAGAGAGAGTTAAGAGAGAAAGAGATTGTTAACATTGCTGTAATGCTTTGGCAACACTGTACCCTATACAGTCATGCTAATAAGCTATATTGAATTGAATTGAGAGAGAGAGAGAGAGAGAGAGAGGATGTTTTTGGACAGAGGTTCTTCATCAGCTGTGCATGCAAAGGGTTCTACGAGGAGGATCCAGTTATATTAGAAAAAACAGATGTTTAAAACATCATATGTCATTCCAAGGGATTCTGGAGTTTCAAGAGTGTAGATCCGTTCTCTTTTTTTAGTTTTCTAATTTCATTGCTGCCATAGCAACAACGGGAAATGCAAATAGAAATCATTAATGCAATACCCATTAGTATTACAAAGCCTCGACACCAGAAATGCCAAACTCTTCATTCCGAAGATGTTAACAAACTGATCTGCGATCTTCTGTTGGTTGCTCCAAACTAAAACGATTACACGCCTTGCAATGAATACAGCAGACAGCTCCCGCAGTACGGGTTAGGTTGACAATAACTGATGCTTTTGTGCCAGTTATTTTAGTGGCTGTTAACAAATGTACACGTAGCACATCTAGAGTGGGGTTGCAGGCTACAGAAGCACAGTTATTATCTGAGCGGTCTTTTATATCACTCTTGACAAGCGTGTCTTTGATGTTTTTGTCTCGTCTGTGGGAGATTAGTGGAGGATCATTTTAAAGGAGATGGAGTCTGCATCGTCCTGGAGGATCCCGGGGTGTTTAAGTACAGCATGAGCCGCTGTTTTATTTGTAGGACAGGCCAGCATCAATGAAGTCTTTGTTGTCTTAACAGAACATTGTTCATAGGTCAGTGCTTCTATCCTCCCAACAGTTGTGAACCCCACACTTATGGACATGCTCACAGATCTCACTGCAGGTGCTCGTCTTAGCAGCTGTGAGTGATGGATGAAGTTTCAGAAGTACTTGGAATGTGAAGACTTGAACCTCAGACAGGAATGAGAGTCCGCAGGTTAGAAACAATGGCAGTAATTAAAATAGAATTTCTGAAACACCCAAAAAATTATATATATATATATATATATATATATATATATATATATATATATATAATATATATATATATATATATGAGAGAGAGAGAGAGAGAGAGAGGGTGGAAATGCACAGTTGTAGCTCTTCCGCAGAACTAAAGGTGTCTGAGTATCTCAGAAACCTGTAGATAAAGGTCCAGAACTTGTTCAAAATGCTTCAGAACAATCCAACAAAGAGGTTTGCACAGGACTGTCCCATACTGACTGTGTGAGTGGTACAGAGTGAGCTCTGGGGTCAAAGGTGAAGCAGCTCAGAATTAACAGATGTTTAGAGAATATTCATGAGAAGTGCTTAGAATAAAAAAATTTTAAATAAATTTTAATTTAAAGCTCTCCCTACACTATAATTAGTGTAAATATATAATATAGTGTGTGTGTGTGTGTGTGTGTGTGTGTGTTGTGTGTGTGTGCGCCATCATTTCGACTGTAGTAATATTCCCGCACCAAACAACCATTATATTTCTATGTGATGATTTACGAGAGGTCCAAAAACACATATATATGGAAAACAGAAGCTGAAGGTTTACAACACGTTGCAGCTTGTACAAAAAACCGCTCTCCATATTACAAGAATAATCATGATAATAATGGGTTCACTGCACTCCTGCCGTTTGTATGGCCCGAGCTTCTCCGTCTCACATCTGTAAGAACGGAAGCAGCATAAAATGAGGTGGTTCAAGCTGCCTTAGAACAGGGAAAACAACAAGGATTATCTCTAAAACCCTGCAGACACAAAGAGAGAGAGAGAGAGAGAGAGAGAGAGAGAGAGAGAGAGGGAGGATGTGAGAGAGGATGAGAGAGGAAGAGAGGGAGGATGAGAGAGAGAGGGAGAGAGAAAGAGAGAGGGAGAGAGAGGGAGGATGAGAGAGAAAGAGAGAGGGAGAGAGAGAGAGAGAGAGAGAGAGAGAGAGAGGGAGGATGTGAGAGAGGATGAGAGAGGAAGAGAGGGAGGATGAGAGAGAGAGGGAGAGAGAGAAGGAGAGAGAGAGAGAGAGAGAGAGAGAGAGGGAGGGAGGATGTGAGAGAGGATGAGAGAGGAAGAGAGGGAGGATGAGAGAGAGAGGGAGAGAGAGAAGGAGGATGGGAGCAAGAGAAAGAGAGGGAGGATGAGAGAGAGAGAAAGAGAGAGAGGGAGAGAGGGAGAATGACAGAGAGAGATGGAGAGAGGGAGGATGAGAGAGAGAGAGAAGGAGGATTGTAGTGAGAGAAAGAGAGGGGGGATGAGAGAGAGAGAGAAAGAGAGAGGGAGAGAGAGGGAGGATGAGAGAGAAAGAGAGATAGAGAGAGGGAGGATGAGAGAGAAAGAGAGGGGGGGATAAGAGAGAGAGAGAGAGAAAGAGAGAGGGAGAGAGAGGGAGGATGAGAGAGAGAGGGAGAGAGAGAAGGAGGATGGGAGTGAGAGAAAGAGAGGGAGGATGAGAGAGAGAGAAAGAGAGAGAGGGAGAGGGAGAATGAGAGAGAGAGATGGAGAGAGGGAGGATGAGAGAGAGAGAGAGAAGGAGGATTGTAGCGAGAGAAAGAGAGGGGGGATGAGAGAGAGAGAGAGAAAGAGAGAGGGAGAGAGAGGGAGGATGAGAGAGAAAGAGAGATAGAGAGAGGGAGGATGAGAGAGAAAGAGAGGGGGGATAAGAGAGAGAGAGAAAGAGAGAGGGAGAGAGAGGGAGGATGAGAGAGAAAGAGAGAGGGAGAGAGAAAAACAAAGCAACAAAGCAAATAAATATTGTTTAAAGGGCTCGTCTGTAAATCAAATCTACTGATGTGTTTTCCTTAAAATAAACAATCCAGAACCTTCCTCTCTCCTGGAGTCTTCCTCTCTCCCCTCCCGCACCTGTTTCTCTCCATCACCCCCCCATGTACCGGTCTCTCTCCTACACCCCCCCCCCCCCCCCCCCCCCCATGTACCTGTCTCTCTCCTACACACCTCCACCGTGTACCTGTCTCTCCTCTCCCCGTGTACCTGTCTCTCCTCCCCCGTGTACCTGTCTCTCCTACACTCCTCCCCCGTGTACCTGTCTCTCCTCCCCCGTGTACCTGTCTCTCCTCCTCCCCCATGTACCTGTCTCTCCTACACTCCTCTCCCCGTGTACCTGTCTCCCCTACACTCCTCCCCCGAGTACATGTCTCTCCTCCCCCGTGTACCTGTCTCTCCTCTCCCCGTGTACCTGTCTCTCCTACACTCCTCCCCCGTGTACCTATCTCTCCTCTACAACCCCCCCCCCCCCCCCCCCCCCCCGTGTACCTCCCTACTCCTACCCCTTAGCTGCACTCTCCAAAAAAAAAAGGTGAAAGGTAAACAAATCTATCAGATGACACAGTTCCTCAGTGGCTCAGCAATCAGTGAAATTGCTGGATGGATCTAGAATATCTCAAAGGAACTGGGGGAGACGCTCCGAGTTTTACTCCCTGGTTGTTCTTTAGTGAGGCCATCACAGGCGGTGGAGGGTCGATCCACGGGGGTGGGCCAAGAGAACCTGGGAAGGCCATCCAGAGAGAAAATAACCTTCATCAATAGCCTGTCTACTACCCCTGTACGCCTCCTAGCTGAGGAACCGCTGTGGACGTCTACTGAGAGGAATGTTAAAGAAAGGGGGAAAGGCCAGCAATGGAGTAGTGTGTGGATAGAGGGGGGAGAGAGAGAGAGAGAGAGAGAGAGAGAGAGAGAGAGAGAGAAAGAGAGAGAGAGTGAGCATATTTAAGAGAGAAGGGGATAGAGGGAGTGTAGGAGAGATGGAGGGAGTGGCAGAGGAAGAAAGGGAGATATTTGATGAAGAGGGCATCAGAGAGGAAGAAGTATTGCAATCTGTTAAGCTGTCCAAAACACTCCTTTATGTTAGCAGCAGCTCCAGGAGCACTTCGTGTTACCCTCTCAAAACACAAACGTCCACAACACACCCATAAAGCGAGGGTGTCTAAAAAAGGGCAGTTAGTAAATGTATGAATGAATAAGGATTTCTTTTTTACTCTGTTTATATTTGTCATTTATAGCATTTGTCAGATGGCCGTATTCAGAGTGACAGACACATTTATCAGGGTGACCGTACGTCAGTGACCTTGGTGTTGTTAGCTCCACACGCTACCTGTGCTACCAGATGAGCTGTAGGAGCAGACCAGTCAACGGGATTTGCCACAGCTCCTTAGGGAAAACTGTGAAATTCCAGACATTAAGGACCAGGACGTCAAGATCAACACTGACATCCGCCCCGTTACAAACTGCCTTGCTAAGACACATTAACTCAAGTTCCCAAAAGTCAGTTAAAACACACGAGAACCATGTAGAGAACCATGGCACCATGCTGCCACTCCATGGCCCAGTGTGGTCCCTGACTGAACCCTCTCTGCACAGCCCAGAACGTAATGCAGCCAGCTGGTCGTTGTTTCCAGACTTCTCTCTTTGTGTCTTATTTATTGCTCATTTAGCTGCTTTTAAATTGGTATTGTAATAATCTGATTCAACTCACTCTTTCAAACACTTTTATAAGTCTTTATAAAAACTACTAAGCTTTAAATTAAGTTTCTAATTCTTTCATTGTAACTTATGAATTCCCTAATTGCATAGTCCATTTCTGAATATCAACAAAAGAGAATGTATAATTATATAAGTAAAGGTTAGATTTCTTTGATATTTTTTATTGTAAAACGAGGCCGATAAACCACACAGGCGCGCCGGAGACATTTCTGGTTCCCCCTCACGCCCACACTCCTACGGGCCTGTTCTACGACTCCGTTTGCTGCCGACAGTAATTGCGTAGTCAGACAAAACGTGTGAACCTAAAGCCACGTACGGACGCGATCAGCGAGGGGAGCGGGTCGCCCGGCTCAGCTCGGCTCAGCCCGTCTGGGTCGGTTCTGCCTGCTTCGTCGGCGTGCCCCCAACACGGCGCCGAGGCAGTCGTGGAGATAAGTGGGCACATTAACACAATAATAATGACATTTTAAAGCTAATTATTCCACCGCTGCGTCGTCTGGGCATGCAGTAATCGCAGAAGTGCGTGTTATTTTATGCCACGGGGCTCTTTCCTCCTCCTGCTCGAGGCGAACTTACTGCTTATATTCATGGCGGCTGCCTTACCCACGACATCATCACCAGGGACAAGACACGGGTCTCGGACTTACAAAATAAATAAATAAAAGTGATCAACACACATCCACAAATGTCTCTGAAACAGCCCAAAGTGAAAAGTGTAAAGTTGAAAACATGCTATAATCGATTAGAAAAGGCACCTTCTATGTTGCAAACCCCCCCCCCCCCACCAGTGCGTACTGTGTGAGTGCTGTATGAGTTTGTACTGTGTGAATGTGAACTGTGTGAGTGTGAACTGTGTGTGTAATGTGTGCGTACTGAGTGAGTGTGTACTGTGTGAATGAGTACTGTGTGTGTTCTATGTGAGTGTGAACTGTGTGAGTGCTGTGTGAGTACATACTGTGTGTTTACTGTGTGAGTGCGCACTGTGTGTGTTCTATGTGAGTGTGTACTGTGTGAGTGCATACTGTGTGTTTACTGTGTGAGAGTGTACTGTGTGAGTGTATACTGTGAGTGTGTGCTGTGTGAGGTACTGTGTGAGAGTGTACTGTGTGAGTGTGTACTGTGTGAGGTATTGTGTGAGTGTGTACTGTGTGAGTGCGTATTGTGTGAGTGCGTACTGTGTGTGTACTGTGTGAGTGCGTACTGTGTGAGTGCGTACTGTGTGTGTGTGTGTACTGTGTGAGGTACTGTGCGAGTGTGTACTGTGTGAGTGCGTACTGTGTGTGTATGTACTGTGTGAGGTACTGTGTAAGTGTGTACTGTGTGAGGTACTGTGTGAGTGTGTACTGTGTGAGTGTGTACTGTGTGTGTGTGCACTGTGTGAGGTACTGTGTAAGTGTGTACTGTGTGAGGTACTGTGTGAGTGTGTACTGTGTGTGTGTGCACTGTGTGAGGTACTGTGTGAGGTACTGTGTGAATGCGTACTGTGTGTGTGTGCACTGTGTGAGGTACTGTGTGAGGTACTGTGTGAATGCGTACTGTGTATGTGTGTGCACTGTGTGAGGTACTGTGTGAGTGTGTACTGTGTGAGGTACTGTGTGAGGTACTGTGCGAGTGTGTACTGTGTGTGAGGTACTGTGTGAGTGTGTACTGTGTGAGTGTGTACTGTGTGAGGTACTGTGTGAGGTACTGTGCGAGTGTGTACTGTGTGTGAGGTACTGTGTGAGTGTGTACTGTGTGAGGTACTGTGTGAGTGTGTACTGTGTGAGGTACTGTGCGAGTGTGTACTGTGTGTGAGGTACTGTGTGAGTGTGTACTGTGTGAGTGTGTACTGTGTGAGGTACTGTGCGAGTGTGTACTGTGTGTGAGGTACTGTGTGAGTGTGTACTGTGTGAGGTACTGTGCGAGTGTGTACTGTGTGTGAGGTACTGTGTGAGTGTGTACTGTGTGAGGTACTGTGTGAGTGTGTACTGTGTGAGGTACTGTGTGAGGTACTGTGTGAGTGTGTACTGTGTGAGGTACTGTGTGAGTGCGCGGGGGAGCTGGGTAAGCTCTGCACAAACAGACTTAATCCCTTCATCACCGTCCGCTGTTTGACATCGTGCTACTCGGCTCTGTCAGACCTGCAGTCTGTTAGTGGGCCTGGTGTCTGATGAGAAAATTACAAAGTTGCCAACAGTGCCAAGACAGCACCGACACGCGGGCGGTCCGCTGGAGAGCAGGCGGGGTTAAGCACAGCCAAAAGGCCTTTTGATGCAGTGATGCCCAGTGTGACGCAGCTACAATCAGCACCGACCCTCTGGGCTCACTGGTGCCATCTCGACTTCCCAATTGTCCCCTCTAACGTGGTCGAAACACTGGAGCACACAGCGTGCTTTTGTTGATGGGAGTGATATGATTAAGACGCTGAGGCGATATGATTAAAATGGCGTCAATTATGATTCTGTGACAGCCAAACAGGAGAACGGCAGCACGCTGATTACATTTCAGGCAAATCCGATCCCACTAGCAGTTTCTTATATAATAACACACCGAACCCGAGATCCTTCCCACACGTGTGTCTCGAGTGAGTGGTGTAAGACAAGCGCAGTGATTCCACAATCAGGAGCGAATGTTCCTGCACCTTCAGCGTGTAATCGGCCACATTTTGTCCTTCGCTAAAAGAGTGCGTCATGCGTACGTGTCCGACATAAACACAGAGTGCTGGCGGAGACTCTGCCTCCGTGGTATCACTGGACCAGCAGGCCTCTCAAAACCGGACCGGCACCATAGAGAAGAACCCTGGAGTTCTGGAGTTAACTGGAGTTCAGGCTTCGGATTTAAATTAATCTAAACTGGAACCAGGTGTGTGATACAAGAAAGAAAATTGTAAAGAACGATGATTAAAAATAATTGCTACTTCTCTCGTGACTTTGTGACCCTACAACGCAGCACAAACAAACAGCCATTAAGGAGAAAGACTATAGACAGCCAGTCAAAATAAGAGACAGTCTAAAGCTCTGACAAAGATCCTGTTTTTGTGACAATTATCAGAGTGGAGCGTATACACAGCCCTAGCTGATTAATGCTCTGCATCATTTCAGTTCTGCCAAAACTCACTTCTGGTAATATTATGCATCCTGCTCTCTTAAATCTCTGTTTATGTCAGAAAACCTTCGATCTACGATTCAGTTTGGAGGAGTCCTGTTGGAGTCCGCATCAGATTTAGGGAGAAAAAAAATTACCTTGTGTACTGTAGAAAGTAGGATTTCAAACTCTCAGAGTGCTAGCACCAGCAGAAATCACACAGAGTCAGAGCTGGGTTGGTATTGAGCTCAGAAGCCCACAGAAATAAGGGGGTGGGGGGGGTCCAGTATGTCAGCCCCAGATCTCCCCTGAGCATGTCAAGGCACAACCAATCACAGCACACACACACACACACTCCGCTTCACCAGTCAATAACCACCAACGAGCCTCGTGCGAGATGCTCAGATTCCACACATCACCTGAATACAGGATTAACCAGCTGCCAAGTTAATATAAGCTCCATACATATAACCCCAGACAGCACCTGCAGTGGGAGCGAACGAAAAAGAGGCACGCTCTCTTTTGGACACTAGAGGGCAGCCAAGCACAACAGATTCTGCAACCACAGGCCCACAGCCAACACTGACCAGCCTAACTGGAGGCTCGGATTAAAATCGAAAAACCAAACGCTTACCTGCATTCACAATGGCGTCCACCTCCAGGATGGTGATGTCACCTTTGTACAGAGAGACTTTGTCGCACAGCGAGACAGGGTGTTCCTCCTCTTCCTCCGGTGCTGAGGGAAAACACATTCAAACACATTCAAGCATTTCTGAGAGTGTATTACGCTGTTGTAAGTACAGCACATACTCAAGCGAGCATAGACAGAATGGGGAAGCCCTTGATGTCAGACACACACACATAAAGCTCCGTCATGTCAGAGCGTATTGCCGTTGTGGTGATGGGCGTGACACGTCCTGTGTGGCAGACCTGACGGCCTGTGTGGCCTGGTGTCAAAGGTGAAAGGGCACGGCTGCCTGCCCCACGCGCTTCAATTCCTTCAGACACACAACGCCAACACCGTCATATCAAATGATTTGTACGTTCAAGTGCGCACTGTATAACCAACCACACCCACAATCACCCCTGTGTAAACACAGCTCTGCGATCTGCAGCCCTCCCAGAGCGGTTGTGAGGCCTGGTACAGCCACACGCGTCTCACTGCTGCCCCCACTGTCTCACGCGTATGAGAGTTTGTATTCTTGTTAAGGCTGTGGCAGACAGCATTCCCACTACAGGTTATTGAGGCATGTTGTTTCTTTTATATCCATGTAAAATGTGAATGTCTCTTCTATCCATGTAAAATGTGAATACACTAATGAACATGTTCTGTATTGGAGGACTCTGGTCTGTTCAGCTTTAATCTAAAAAACATGTAAAAACATGGACACAGAGTTGAGATGGACACAGAGTCGAAGTGGACATTGTATAAACACACTGAAGTAGAATTCTCCAAACTCCATTTAATCGTTTAATTAAAGTCAACACAATAGTTACTGAGATACAGTCTCACATTAAATCCTCGGCTACAGTTTCTAAAATGTCAATATCATCATTCAAAATATAATAACGACTAACATAACAACTCTTCCTTTGCAATTTTGCCTACTGGAAAATGTTATTTTGGTCACATACTGAATGTGGAATATTGGTTTGGGGCCCAGTCAGTATGCAAGTAGAAATAAGTAGGTTATTTTGAACACAGACAAAAACTGCATGGTAATGAAAGGGAAGGAGAGGCTCATTCAGAACAGCTCGGTGCTGCCACCTAGTGTACGTGATTGGTTTTACCAATGAGAAACAACTGCGGAATAAATACAATTTGTTCTGTAATTATTAATAAGTGGTCATTTTTAAGGAATTGCTATGCCAATCCTCTCAGTTAAATTCCAGGATGTGTTAAACAAACAGCAACACAATGAAACAATACAATTTTAGACTTAATATCAATTACTTGGGGTGATAACTCAACGACTGGTCTTTATATAAATATACACAATCTATGTCAAGCTGCTATAAATGTTAACTGTTAAATCAGTTAAGTGATTCTGTTTTGGTCACCATAAAGCAGTAATGTAAAATAGCTATAAACATTATATTTCTAAAGCAGCGTGACTGAACACTGCCTTTCCTCACAGTGAGTACTTTATGGTGTTTATTTCCAGGTCGTCGTGGGCCCTCTCTGTGCTGCTAATTGCAGCTCTGGGAGTCGTTCTCTCCTGCTTTTGGCTTCATGACAACATCCACTGAACAAAGTGTCATAGAGATTAAACAGTCACAGCCGTGACAGAACCGAGCTGCTCTGGCTGTTAGCACGGCGCTGACTGGCACGCAGAACCACTCCAGAACTGCCCGGTCGTGTCAGTCAGGACGTGTGAGTCATTCAGAGAGGCAATGGCAGTGCTGATAACACCCCGTGGGAAAACTGATCTCAAGTTTATTTTGAAACTACATGTGGCTGCTGTGTTTCACCTTATTTGAGAGGAATTTGTGGCCAAATATATATATTTATTTATTCTGTCACGCTGGTTCCAGAAAACACAAACTGTTCTGTTATGCCACAATGTTAACAGGAGATGCAGTGTCACACACTCTCTCGCTCTCTCTCTCTCTCTCTCACACACACACACACACACACACACACACACACACACACACACACACACACACACACACACACACACACACACACACAGAAGTGCTCCTTTTTGCACCCAAGTCGAAGGCCAGCTGTATGACTGGGTGTGGTCGGAAGAACTCAACAAAAGTAGATGAGCTCAAGACAAGGTGACAAGGTAACGAGGTAATGAGGTAACGAGGTCATGAGGTCACAAGGTAACAAGTGACCTCACTGCCTCGCTTTTAGAGAATGTAAACAAATGATCTATTACGCTACACCACACTGAATGATCAGAGTCACATTCATATCCAAAAATAAAAACAGCAGATCTTAGAAAATCTAAGGGGCCACATCCCCCTCAGTCTGAATAGTCATGACGCCTTCGCATTTACATAATATTCAGTAATTTACATAATTTTCTGCTCATTTACATAATATCCCACAGTTCTGTACCCATTGGATCTTATACAAATGCCCATTGCTGATTTCATTAAATCATTTTCCGCTAGGCTATTCCAAGGCATCTGTGACTATCTAAACCCATTTGATAGGCATTTCCAGGAAGATCCCTCCTCCAAGATGAAGAACGGGATGAAGAACACAGTCTATAGAGCTCCAGCTTGGTGGAAACATCATACAATCAACCAAGATGAACTGTGACACTCTGAACCTGACTAATTGAATCTATTTGCTTTTAGCAGTCATATCAGTCTGCCCATTGACATCATTCCACATTGAGCAGCATCAGAAAAAGCCATTTAGAAATGAAAAATGAAGTCTGTTAATACAACACATTTGAAAACAGTCGCTTAGTAACAAATCACAATAATTCAGGCCAACGCAATTAAAGCCACATGTTCACGACTGCAAAGCGTTTATTTGGCTCCATGGCAATCAAAAGTTTTTGAAGGCAAGTCATAAAACAAAAACCAAAACTTGTCATTTCATTCACAACTAGCCTGATTTCTAACAAATTAACAACCCAAACTGATAAGCAGGCAGCAGCGTCGTTGGCAAGCTGACAGTGAACTCAGCATGCTGCTGGCTCCCTTCCACAGAGACTTCTGCCCCGCGCCACCCACCCCCACCCCCAGCACCAGCTGACAAGCTTCAGCAGCACCACCCTCCAGCAGGGCTCGTGTGACAAAGCCCCGGAAGCCTTAGTCCATGAGACAGGACCAGTTCTACCTAAAGCAGCACAGCGATCTGCCAAACCACGGCCATGAGCCTGATGGGCAAAACCCCAGATGGTCCCGCCGTGCTGGAGGGTTATGACTGTCCACAGTGCTTGGGCCTCAGCACAGAGATATTCCTCATTTCAGCCATGGCCCTCTAGTCAGTGTGTACAGACCAGCATGGATTCTCTCTTAAAATGAACTCCCTAAAACAGACACCTCCAGCTCTCCTGTATCCTCACGCCATACCACCAACCCTTGTAATGGTACATATCCTGGTCCTCGGAATTCTGTTTTCTTCCACTGAATAGCTAGAGAACATTGAGTTTTAAATGCACCTTAAATCAATTTTTTTTTTTTTATCGACAAGAAAAAGCTCTTTTCTGCACTATAACGTTAATAATTTCAGGGAGTGTTGATAAAAGCCTGTTATACAGCTTTCACCTCACATTTCTCCTCCTTCCCCAGAGCAAACATCAGTCATACTGGCACAGGATGTTAAGATGAGAAAGAAAGATATTACTGTCTACAAATGCATTACCACCTGAATACCAAGAAAGGCTGCATAAGTGTTATAGAAAGCAAATACGCTTTTCTTCTCAGCAAGACAATCTTGAGGGAAATTAAAGTTTCTTCAAAACAAATTACTGACGTGACTGTCAGTTTGTCATCTCTACAGATTAAAACTGCATCGTGAGCACGTCAAGGTGTGGACTGCTATAAGGAAGGGCGTTAAAATTCGATACATGCGAAATTGAATCACGGTAAGTTCAGCTTGTTTGTGAAAGATGCTCTACCATAGGATACCAGCATCAGCTCATCTCAACTTAGCCAGTTATGCCACAACCCAGTTTTCTGATTCAGTACTTTGGATGTTTGGGTTTTCTTGTAGTCCTCCACAGAGCCCTGATGCTGGGAAAACAGCTCTTTGCAAAAAACTCGTTAACCTGTTGACCTGCAGACATGTACCCCGTGTGTCCCGTTTGGAGAGCAGGCTGTGTGCGGGGTGAATGGTGTCTGAGTGGGATGTCTGATGTGATCTTTTGAATGCTCCTTTAGCACTGTGTGTGATGTTGGGTGTTCCGTGTATGTGAGGGAGACACGTCCTCCGTCGTCCTGAAGTCCACAATCATCTCCTTCATTTAGCCAGAGATGGAGGTTAAGATGGAGAGCGTCATCACTGCACTACTCCGACTGATCACCTCTCTGGTCAGTTCACGGCACTCTCACGGGTGTGTTCTTCTTGTCCAGATGTGAGATAGCTAGGTGAATGGTCAATGCAATAGCGCCATCTGTTGATCTGTCTGAGCAGTAAGCAAACTGGAGATGAACATATGTGGGATCATCTGACTAACCGTTTGAAGCACCTGGGAATTTTCTTGGGACTTAGGAAAAGGTTAAAGACGTCGGTAAATCTCTGCTAATTGGAGGCCACAGGCTCAGAGGATTCAACTATGGATGCCATGGGGAGCTGGAGAACCTCGTGTTTGTTGCCTGGAAATATCTTATTACATGGTGGCTGGATATGAAGTGACAGTGGGCCGTGGTCCACAGGAAGACTTGTAGCAAGGCAGACGTGGCTCGCCTCAAATCAAGCAGCGTCATCTCATCAGGTAATGAGACAGACACTGTCACATTACTCTGTGTCCTTTGTTGTCAGTCCAGGACATGGAGATTAATATGTTGGTAGAATTTAGGCAGAACTTCATATTTATTACCCTGTTATTATCACCAACTATAATTAAAGGTCTGGATTCTCAAACCCAAATACCTCACACACATGTGCCTCACTCCCTCACCTACACACACATGGCTCACTCCCACACACACACACACACACACACATGTGCCTCACTCCCTCACACACACACATGCACCTTACTCCCTCACACACACACGCGCCTCACTCCCTCACCTACACACATGCGCCTCACTCCCTCACCTACACACATGCGCCTCACTCCCTCACCTACACACATGCGCCTCACTCCCTCACACACACACGCGCCTCACTCCCTCACCTACACGCACGCGCCTCACTCCCTCACACACACACACGCGCCTCACTCCCTCACCTACACACATGTGCCTCACTCCCTCACACACACACACGCGCCTCACTCCCTCACCTACACACATGTGCCTCACTCCCTCACACACACACACGCGCCTCACTCCCTCACACACACACACTCGTGCCTCACTCCCTCACACACACACGTGCCTCACTCCCTCATACACACGTGCCTCACTCCCTCACACACACACACACACACACACACATGTGCCTCACTCCCTCACACACAGACATACACGTGCCTCGCTCCCACACACACGTGCCTCACTCCCTCACACACACGTGCCTCACTCCCACACACACACACACACACGTGCCTCACTCCCACACACATGTGGCTCACTCCCTCACACATGTGCCTCACTCCCTCACTCCCTCACCTACACACATGTGCCTCACTCCCTCACACACACACACACGTGCCTCACTCCCTCACACACACAAGTGCCTCACTCCCTCACACACACACACACACGTGCCTCACTCCCACACACATGTGCCTCACTCCATCACACACACACACGTGCCTCACACACACACATGCCTCACTCCCTCACACACGTGCCTCACTGCCACACACACGTGCCTCACTCCCTCACACACACACGTGCCTCACTCCCTCACACACACATGTGCCTCACTCCCTCACACACACACGTGCCTCACTCCCTCACACACACGTGCCTCACTCCCTCACACACGTGCCTCACTCCCTCACACACACATGTGCCTCACTCCCTCACACACACACGTGCCTCACTCCCTCACACACACGTGCCTCACTCCCTCACACACGTGCCTCACTCCCTCACACACACACGTGCCTCACTCCCTCACACACACACGTGCCTCACTCCCACACACGTGCCTCACTCCCTCACACACACATGTGCCTCACTCCCTTACACACACGTGCCTCACTCCCTCACACACACACACACATGTGCCTCACTCCCTCAAACACACATACATGTGCCTCACTCCATCACACACACACGTGCCTCACTCCCTCACACACACACATGCCTCACTCCCTCACACACACACACACACATGTGCCTCACTCCATCACACACACACGTGTGCGTCACTCCCACACACACGTGCCTCACTCACACACACACATGCCTCACTGCCACACATACGTGCCTCACTCCCTCACACACACATGTGCCTCACTCCCTCACACACACGTGCCTCACTCCCACACACACGTGCCTCACTCCCTCACACACACATGTGCCTCACTCCCTCACACACACGTGCCTCACTCCCTCACACACACGTGCCTCACTCCCTCACACACACGTGCCTCACACCCACACACACGTGCCTCACTCCCTCACACACGTGCCTCACTCCCACACACATTTGCCTCACTCCATCACACATACACATGCCTCACTCCCACACACACGTGCCTCACTCACACACACACGTGCCTCACTCCCTCACACTCACATGTGCCTCACTCCATCACACACACACGTACCTCACACCCTCACACACGTGCCTCACTCCCACACACACGTGTCTCACTCCCACACACAGGTGCCTCACTCCCTCATAAACACATATGCCTCACTCCCTCACACACACACATGCCTCACTCCCTCACACACACACACATGCCTCACTCCCTCACACACACACACACATGCCTCACTCCCTCACACACACCCTCAATCCTTCACACACTCCCTCACACACACACACATGCCTCACTCCCTCACACACACCCTCAATCCTTCACACACACCCTCACTCCCTCACACACACCCTCACTCCCTCACACACACCCTCACTCCCTCACACACACCCTCACTCCCACACACACGTGCCTCACTCACACACACACGTGCCTCACTCCCTCACACTCACATGTGCCTCACTCCATCACACACACACGTGCCTCACACCCTCACACACGTGCCTCACTCCCACACACACGTGCCTCACTCCCACACACAGGTGCCTCACTCCCTCATAAACACATATGCCTCACTCCCTCACACACACACATGCCTCACTCCCTCACACACACACACATGCCTCACTCCCTCACACACACACACACATGCCTCACTCCCTCACACACACCCTCAATCCTTCACACACTCCCTCACACACACACACACATGCCTCACTCCCTCACACACACCCTCAATCCTTCACACACACCCTCACTCCCTCACACACACGTGCCACACTCCCTCACACACACCCTCACTCCCTCACACACACCCTCACTCCCTCACACACACCCTCACTCCTTCACACACACCCTCACTCCCTCACACACACCCTCACTCCCTCACACACACCCTCACTCCTTCACACACACCCTCACTCCTTCACACACACCCTCACTTCCAGGGCACGCGCCCTGTCTGCTGGAGGTGGGGGTAAACTGTGGCTAAGCAAAACTGCAGCCCTGTATCCCAGCAAGACCTGATCAAGAAGCAAAGCTTTCTGGGCTCCATTGCTCTGGCCTGATGGTAGACAGCGCCCCCACCAGCGCTGCTTGCACAGGTGTGTGCGGCCACATGTCAGAGAGCAGCAGCACACAGCTGTTTACAAGGTCACACTGGAACGTGATCTGTGCAGTTATTTAGTCTGTTTAGCCTTTGGTACGACGCCTGGTAGCAGAAGAATGAAGTGAAAAATGAAAAATGACCACATGTTTGACATTAAGAGCAAGAGAAAGACTGTGTCAGGTTCTTTTAATTTCAGATGACCAGAATAAAAGGTCTCGACATCCTCGGATATGGGAGCCTCATTAAATGACACAACAGGTGTACGAGACTCCAATCTTTGGTCTTTCTACAGTAAAATATTAATTGGATCATGATCATAATATTGGCTCAAGTTTGGACCAAAATGACTTGTAGTCATGTTCAAAAATCAGATACAAACATCCTAAATATCTAAAGATACAGAATTCCACAGGTTTATATGCAACAAGTCAGATGACCTAAATCTGCTACTGCAGAATTTCATTTTAAAAAATGCTGGAACATTGTTGAAAATACATGTTTTATATGAACCATATGTCACATATATAATTTGAGAAGATTAGTCCTGTAATAATACATCATATTACATTCTAGTGGGTGTAGGCCATGAGGGCTGGTACAGAGGGAGCTGAGACCAAGGGAGGCAGAGGGAGAACTTCTGGACTGGAGTTCTGGGGGGGAGAAGATGGAGACAGAGGCAAGACATGTGGGAACCAGTGAGGAGTCGAGGAAGATGAGGGGTGAAAGATTCATCACGGGGCAAACAGGAAGGATGAAGATTAAATTGGGGGTAATAGAGGTGGAGTTTCAGGTATGGAGTTTGGCTCGAACTTCAGTTCTCCCACCACAGGCCGCACGTTTGGTGTGGTTTCCAGCGAGGCTCCTGATGCTAAAGGACAGTGGTGAAGAAGCAGTCAACTCCGACTGACTGATCAATCTTCTTTCACCTGGAGAATGAGGTTTTACGCTCTGCAGTTAAGGGCACAACTGTTACTGCCTCAGTCAAACTAGTGTACTGTTGAGATGAATCCTCCTCTAAAGGCTCAACAATCACCAGATCCCTAGAAAAGCAGGAATATACTGAAGCTTTTTGTGCCAGCCACCCAAAGCTCACATGGCACACGCACACACACGCACACACACACACACACACACACATGCACGCATGCACGCACGCACACAAACACACGCACGCACGCACGCGCACACAAACACACACACACACACACACACACACAGAAGGCAGTGATGGATGTCGCTGCAAACTACTTATTCAGAGACTTTAAAAACAAAGATGAAATCAGCCATAATTGTGACAGGGAGCTGCACCTGTAGCAGCTGTGAGATTTACATAATCGGAGCTATAAGGACATGAATGTTTAATGCGTCCTGGGTCCCACGCGGCTTTAGGACCACTACACAAATAAACATGGTGCAAATCATAGATGCCCTTCTGAAACTCTACGTTAAGTTCTGGTTGCAAATATACGATCTGTAAACCGCATTGAAAATACCTTTTTTCCATAGACTGCTCCAAGTCTGTTTTAGACACCTGTCTGAGTTCCCTCACTCTGTTTGAGTTTTGTGTTGGTTGTTGTGTGCCATGTGATTGTCAATGCTACAGTG
Organism: Brachyhypopomus gauderio; assembly: GCF_052324685.1. Taxonomy (NCBI): domain Eukaryota; kingdom Metazoa; phylum Chordata; class Actinopteri; order Gymnotiformes; family Hypopomidae; genus Brachyhypopomus; species Brachyhypopomus gauderio. The sequence goes on from NC_135225.1 coordinate 17,474,886, forward strand.
GTCTTGGAATCAGACTTTTCCATGCAAGTAACAGCTTGTGGTGGTATTTGCATAACAATGCAAGGTGCTCTACTTACTAATTCAAATTAACTATGAAATATGTAGAACATAGTGCAAAAAACTATTGCTTTAACGTTGGCATCAGCATGCCTTAGAAACTCCATTTGAAGAGCTGCATTCCTGCATTCTATACATTTCCCTCCTTATTATGATGCACAGATAGGTCTTAACCCCCCCCCCTCCCTGTCTCAATCTCCTCAACTAAGACAACATTACAAAATCAGAACCCAGTAAGTGTCCTGAGTTACCGGGGGCCAGTACTGTGGACAATAAATTACACTGACAAAACAAAACAAAACAAAATGCATGATAAGAATCATAATAAAACAAAAACACTGGAAACACACCTTCAGAGTAACACACATACTGGTCACCTGAATGAAACTCCCGCCATGCTAATGATTTTAACACAGTGATTCAAGATCTTGGCAGCTCATTAAAAAAATTATTGAACTGCAAAAATACTCCACTATTCTCACAGGAGCAAATCGTTATGAGCTGAATTCTAAGTGCTTAAAGGTTTCTAATTTCACAATCATTTTGTAGTGAGCAGTGCCACATATCAGGATAACACGCCAACAATCCTCCCTCAGACACGGTTGTGTGGTGCCCGTCTATCCAAACACCACTGCTGTACCATGATCAGATGAGAAGTCTCAAAAAGAAAGTTAATGATATGCTATCGTAATATGGCAAGCAGTGGTTCACCTTTGCCAAAAACTTGTTAAATAAAGTATCATTAAGACTCCGCCACCTCGGGAAGTAATGCCAACTTTGGTACTGCTAGAAAACAAACTGAACTCCGCTGGCCACCATAAATCTTAGACGTGTGCTTTGCATTCAAGGGCAGAAATAAGAGGAATTTTTTTTAATTAATTTACAAATAGTTCACATTGTTTTGTTCACCTGCTTAACCAGTAGAGGTGGACTTTCTTGCATAATGAATAATGCAAATAGAATTTTCTAGTATTTCCAGCTCTCTTTCTTTCTTAATTAGTGTGTTGGTGATTAGGTGCTCACTGATGAGCATTGGGGTTGGACTATGGCGTTGGACTATGGCGTTGGACTATGGCGTTGGACTATGGCGTATACCTGTGTTGTTGACAAACTGCCTCCAGCTGGGTATCTTGTCCAAAGCCACATAGTTGACATACTCTTTACGTCTTTCTTCCTGTCCAAGACTGAGCAGACGCTCTGTGAAAATTAAAATGAAAAGGTTATTAGGGAAAAACACACTCACACATGCAGAAGGCAACCACAACTCTCACAACTCTCATAACTACTCCGTGTCCTTTCGAGACATTCTGGACACCAAGCAACCTGATAAAACCGATATTACAAATTCCACTTCAGTAACTCCGTGGGATACATATTTACTTACGCAAGTTAACAAAGAATCACGTGGTCTTTTGAAAACCATCTGTGAAGAGTATAACAATAAAAGACAGACTGATTAATCTTTTGTAGTCCACTGATAAAAGGTCAAAAGGTCACCTTCTGGGTAGCGTATGCTAATTACCACGGCTCTGGTTGTTTCGGAGAGGGGCTCAGACTACGTTTCCTATGAAGCCCTTCGTGATGGAGGAGGAGTTTCACATTTCACCATTTCTCACCTGGTCAGTATAATCAAACGATACAGAATGCTGCTTGGTAATGTCTCCTTTTATGTTATAGCTCAATAAAAGGAATTTAGTATGCCAGATGAAAACCTTCCACCACCTGCTCCATGACACATCGTCTGCTAGTGGCGAGGCAAGTGAGAGAAGTTGGAGTCAAAACTGAGTTCCTAGAGGACGGAAGGCAGATGGTGTTGCTGGTAGCGGAAGTACATCCTTGAGCCCCAACCCTGTGATTGCCAATACTTATTTAGAGAATGAAGACACAGCTCTCTGTGAGAAGACATGGCTCCACCCTCTCTCCCTCTCTACCCACAAGACAGGTCGAGATGAGACACGAGACTCTTCCCTCTCCTACAGACTGACCCAAAGCAGCAGTCAGAGCACTGGGACTTGCACTGAAGCCACTGACAAGCATGGGCAGTCACCAGCAAAGCAGGATCTGATGGGGAGGTGTAGTATGGGACCACACTGAGACCCCTGATGGTCATTAAAGGGTAGTGCAGTCAACCCAGAGACCCAGTGATCTTCACTACCCCTCGTCCCTGTCCTAGTCTGTCTTCTCTGACTCTCGTTCTCAGTCGTTCTGCACGTCATGCAAGGTGGAGACTGTTGGAGGCAGTGGTGGCGACAGCTCCATTAGCTGTCCCAGACTCCCACTAGCTTGAGCTCCTGGGGATTCACTTTGGTTAGATGTTTCATTAGGCTCCTTAGCACTGGTCCAATACCTTCAGGTTCAGACTGTATGTTTGAGAGATTCCAAACAGTAAAATATATATTTTTTTATCTTAATCTTTTTCAAAATTCTACATAATTCATCTATGTGAACACCACTGTACAGTATTTAGTGATGTACATTTTTAAACAGAAGTTGTGCATTTTGTGTCTCATTATGCAGCAAGCAAATTCACACGGACAAAGTTATCGTACATGCAGTTTTAACTGGACAGAAGTAACCCAGACATGCTCTTTAAATTTCTTTGGTCTACACATTCACGTACGGCCTCGGTCGCCAACGCTGTTATGCTAGAAAAGGAACTGTGGTTGGATGTTGAATGAAATGGACCAAAGACAGTGTGAGATTGGTGTGTGTTGGATTTTTTAACACACCATCTCATCTGAATATCTCTGGGAGAGTCACTCCACTCAAAGTGGGAACTAACTTGGAAAACATGCCATGCTGTACGATCCTCATCACTTCCGTTTCGTTTCATTCATCAAACGAGAATTTCTCTTGGAGGCGCGCGTTTCACGTGCCTGCTCACTATTCCTGCATGATCTTTCGAGAAGGTGGAATAAGTTTGTTCCCCCTTTGAAACTGACACCACTGGCTTCTCCACTGAAGGCATGAGAGCAGAAGAGATGAACCCTCATCTGAGACCCTCTCAACTTCATCAACACCGCGTGAACACCTGCATGCACCAAACGGCGACGACAGCGGAACCGCCAGCTCGGCGTGGAGCGCAACTGCCCACATGTCGGTTCTGATCCAGCTGTCCAAGCGGATCCTCAGCCCGGCTCTGTTTTGCACCAGGGGAAAGACACGGAGCATGATCAGAGGCTTATCTAGCTGAAGTGTCCAGAGTCCAGCACACGCTTACCTTTCTCCGTTCCCCATTCTCTTTTCTTCTTGCTCATGGTGCCGTGATGTGTGGGCTTCGGATAAATGTTTTTTGCGTTGAACAACCCCAGGCTCACAGTGAGTGGATCAGGAAACCCAAGAGAAAGCGAAACCGCTCCTGAGCGTGAAGCCCTCACCTGAGAAGCTGTCAAAATACACTGGAGCCAGTGCAGCCTACCTTGAGTGTGCCTTTAACTGTACGTGGGGACCGCAGCTGAGCGATTGGGCTTTTGGACCGGGAAGTGAGTGTATGATAGGACCACCTCGAGTGGCACTCCGATCTCAGCCACACACACTTGAATCAGGCTAGATTGATCCTGGAGCGCCTCGAACTGCAGTGGGGTAGCGAGGGTTTGCCCGTGTGCACTACAGACGGGAGGAGCTCAGTGCGCCTGCGTGAATCTGTCAAGCTCTACTTCACCCAGCTATTTAAAATAATACAATACATTTTTCTTGTCTTCCCTTTATATATAGATTTTTTTTACATTTTTGACCATAAAACCTGTTTTCTTCAACAAAAAGAATATATTGTTTGGGTAACTTAAAGTCAATTAGGATAAGATCAAACCTCCAGACTAAAACCTCCAGAGATGATCACCGAGTTCAGCGCATGCGTGTTCTAGGTCTGGCGACATATAGCAACTAAATTCGAGGTCAGGATGTGTAAGGAATGATCTGAGAGAGAAAGATTATGTGACTTTTTCACACGAGAAACACAGCCCCCAAATTTCAATTTGTCTCAAAGAAAACCCAAAACGTTATTGCAGCAGGGCCCACATCAGCCCTTGCTGCAAAATATGTAATTACCTCAGAGACAGTGAGAACCTCCCCTCACCTCCTAAAAAAGGCAGCTTTTTGAGTTTATAAGAAGGATTTATTGGAAAGTCTAACTATGGATCTAAGAGCAATTCAGCTACTCAGATAGCTGTTGTGTTGGTCTATAATGTATATCTTGAATATTCATAATTGCCTGTTGGACTGCTAGGAATGTGAGTATAGCAAGTTGAAAGACTTTGAGAGGGTGATGACTGTTTAAAATAAATACTTATCTCAGGACCTTCCAGGTGGGATTATGTGAGACTGAATTACAGACAAAATTGTTGAGGGGGATTTAGTAAACAAAATGTATTGGTGTATTTGCGTAGGCTTGATTTCAATTAACCTGACCTGAAGGGTTTTATGGAATTGGTATCTTACATCGCTTGCTTCATTATTGTTGTTGCTGTAGTGGTACCAGAGATATTATTATCGTCATTATGATCATACGGACTTTTGCTAAATCCTATGCTCGTATTATGGAATTTGTACGGCTGAAACCTATTGGCTGGCGATGGCAAGAAGTACTTCCGGTTTGCAGTTTCCCATGATGCATTACCAGGGGCGAAATTCAAACAGGGCGAGAAATGGACGAGGAGTTGAAGACGGAAGGAGTGGTGAACAACAATTTGACTGCCGTGAAAAACGCCATTTCCACGGATAGTTGCAATGAGCGTCTCAGCCAAGTGAGTCAATACAAGTGTCCGAACAACGAAATCAGTAGCGCAGGGGACCGCGACGACCCGGAACACCCGCACGGTGTGAAGGGGGACTTGTGTGGGTTTACACCCGCGGGGACGGTGACGGTGACGGTGACGGGCCGCTGCGGAGACGCCCAGCGACCAACACAAGTCAGAAATAAGCACTTTACTCGGGATGTGACTGTGAGATTATGCGAAGAGGAGGATATGAGTGACAGAGATGTCGTTTCTGGGAGGGGAACAGCACCAGACCATCAGCCAGAAACCAGTGAGTGAAAGTCGCCTCAATTCAACAGTATGTAACTAGTTACAGACACATACTAAAGTCAACAGACTAAAGTTGTTGTAAATAATTCTACATTTTTCAATTCTTTCTTTTTTTTTATTTTATTTTGCAATGTTGCTATTAATTGTTATTTCAAGGTGACACTCCGCTCAGTGATTTTACCAGGCAGTGGGATGCTGAATTCAGGACAGTGTCTGCACCCCAGGCTTTATGTGATGATGAGGAGACCGCGAGGAAAGCCAGAGAGGAAGGGCGCGTGGACATTGTCTTCCCCGGCAGTGTCACACAGGACAGCTGCTGCAGATTTGTCTGCGAGCTGCTGAAATGTATCCTGTACCAGCGTCAACAGCTGCCCATGACATATGACCAGATGGTATTCTTTCAGAAACAGCAACACACAACCACGGTAAAAAAAAAAAGTATTTTTGTAAAAAAGCTTATAAAGCATATACGTCACACACACACAATCCTCTTATTTATTAACATGAGGTGCAAGGACTACACCAAGCATGTTTTCTTTTGAAATTTCTAATGTGCAGGTCATTTTGGTGATTTGGGTTTTTAATACCTTTGCATTGTGTTGTGATCCAATGCTTAAAAAAACAAAAGCGCCTAGCGTTCTGGAATGGCACAGTTCCTTGACGTGGGGCTGTTCTTGCATGAACAGTGTACAGTATTTCTATATGCGTTTATCCATAATTAAATAGTTCAGTTAGGGTTTGTCTTTTAGGGGCACCTGTCAGGTTTATCCCCGTTTTGTGTTTTCTGCATAATCTGCGCAATTGACAAACTCCACTATTTCTTTCCACACAGCCAGAAGACGCAGTAGCCAGGAAGCCTACAAAACCATCGGGAGGCGTGAACTGGCACCGGGGCCAGCGGACCCTGCAGGAGCTGGACGATGTGCTCATCCACTTGGAGGCACTGTTCTCCCTGACCCACGTGCCCCGGGTACTCTTCATGCTGGGGGGTTCCAATTTGCTCCCCGCCGAGCTGTACGAGGTGGACATGGAGGCCGTGGTAGTGGGAGGTGGCGTCGGGACGTTGAGGACTTCCTCCTGCCTGAGGCAGCTCTTCCGCACGCTCTTTGTGGCCGACCTGCTGTCTGACGTGAGGCCCGTGCGGCTCATGGCCACCACGGTCATGGCGCTCGGACACAGGGACTGCGGCGTGGCGTGGTTTAAACCGAAGCTCGACTTCAAAGTCCCTGCGAGGGTGAAGAGGCATGTGATTTCGTTAGCTTGCGACACGTCTACTGCACGTGGGCTTGCAGTGGCCGGTACACAAGACTGGGATGATTATATTTGGTTTCAAGCCCCAGTGACTGTTAAAGGCTTCTGTAAATGACAAAAAGCCTCACGCTAAGGAAGTGTGTTGTTTATTATTAGAGAATGAGTGTTCAGAAATCGATCAGTGACTCCTAACTGCATTCTCAGGTATCAATACCTCAAAGGTATTGCCTCAAAATTCCCTCACTGGGGAATTTAACTGGTTTTTAATTAAGCTCGTCCCAGATGATTGACAGTTAGCCAGTGGCTGCTGTTTTTTAACATTTTAATTCATTTGCTTTATTTGACATTGTATACGTACTTACATGTCTGTTGTCTCCCGAATGAAAAGCATATAAATTGTGGCTGGCAAAAGAGCAAAGTTAAACTATTTCTAATTGAACGTCCACCGTTCTGATTTTATACTTAACCAAATGTCTTTTACACATGGTGCTATGTAGTGTCACTTCTATCTACGTGCTATTAAATTTTCTCATAGGACAAAATACTACAAAGTACTGATGGATGAATAATTTGTTTCATTTCTAAAATGTGATTTTATTATACTTAAATCGTTATTATTCATTATTCATATCACATTGAACAGTGCAATCATTCTGAACAGGACCAAATTTGGGATCTTACAGCTGCGCTGTATTCAGCAGCTCCCTTAAAACGTGTGTAAAAACACACAAAAAAAACCCCCAATGTAATCATATTAGCTTGAACGTACAGCTACATTCCATCCAGATCAATCCTCATTTTCCTTACAGTCCTGGCACAGTGTGACTTCACAAAATGTTGAAGTGGGTGGGGGCTCTATTTGAGCCTCTTGCTTTCCACCTTCTTTGCAAACTGCAGCATGTCCTTGGCCAGTAGTTCAGGCTCCTCGAAGGCTGCGAAGTGCCCCCCCCGGGGCATATAGTTGTAGGAGCGCACGTCTCTGAAGCGTGAGTAGGCCCAGGACCTGGGGCAGTGGAGCAGCTCGTGGGGGAACGATGCTAATCCAGCTGGGACGTATATTTTGGTCCTGCGGGCGAGAAACACAGACCTCCGTTACGGGCTACAGGAGAAACTCTTTCGTTTACAAACTGATGATGAAAATAGTCCCCAAACTATCCAGTACAATCAAAACGACATAAAACACTGACATTTAAGAACAGCACCAAACTAAAGCAGGACCTGTAAACATGCATCTGTAAGCATCATGTTAAACTTGTGCTGCCTGTTTGAAGAACATATGCTGTCATGTGCCCCCTAGTGGAGAAGAAGGCTTTTGCACTCACAAATTGTCCACTCTCTTCTGAAAGTTTGTGCCCATGTTCTCTTTGTAGAAGCGCATGGAGGAAATTATGGAGCCGGTAGTCCAGTAGATCATCACATTGGTGAGGAGATCGTCCAGACTGAACTTTCTGTGGCACAAAGATGTTTACAAACATAAGCTTGCTTAAGAGGAGCCGGTTCATACCATGTTTCTAAATCACATTTAGTCTGTTCTATTTAAATCTGAGTCTGCCTAAACTCAGTTTTTACTATATAGTATTTTATGTCTTGCTCACGTCCACACTGTTAAAAGACACCAGTGGTGATGTAATTCTTTGTACAAAAGGTTTCAAAACTAATTTTATTATTTTTTTCGTATCTTAATGGTTGAATTTGTCAGTTTTTTCAGTGGGATCTTAAGGTCCCACTGACTTTAAAATTCACCAGGTGATAATTTTTTTTTAAATAACCCATTGATATATACATAGGGTACCACTGATGGGAGGGGGTGGTACACACTCATTTGACTGCCTTCTTTACCTCTCCAAAGCCCCATCCTTGAGATCCCTGTTTTTCATATCTGTCCATGTGCTGAATTTCTCCAAAATATAGGCAGCCAGGCCCACTGGAGAATCATTTAACCCACATCCTGTGAATAAAAAGAGTAATTATAATCACCCCTAACCTGTACTCAAAGTGCACCATTAAATGACATGTATTGTACCATACATACACTAATTCTACTATCAGAAAAATGACAAAATCTGGAGGCCTAGGTTTAATTTATGTTCATTAAAGCTATAGACAAATGACAAAGCATCAGCCATGACGGAGCTCGTGCTGGGATACCTGCAGTGTCGGGTTTGGTGGCTTGGATGTGCAGGTAGCCAGACTCACGCAGTAGTTCGTACACATTCTTTTCCATGTAAGGATACATTCTCTTCACATCCTCTCTGGTGAAGCCCACCAGGAAAGGCAGGTAGCGCCCGATGACGAGTGAGAATAAGGTCATGGTGCCTGGCGCCTGGCCAGTAATCATGTTCAGGTGCAGACCTCGCACACGCCTTATTCCAGGGAAAGCGGAAGAGAGTTTGTAAAATGTCACGCCGCTTATAAAACGTGCTGTGAAAGAGGCCAGTGTGTGTAGTGTGTGACTGGCAGGCTTACTCTGGCTTCATCTGGGCCATGTTGCAGGTGATAAAGCCCCCCCAGTCCCCGCCTTGAAGGTAGTACTCAGTGAAGTTCAGTCTCTCCATCAGTTTAAGGAATATGCGGGCAGCATCCATGGTATTAAACCCTGTGGTATCAAACAGCTTCTGTTACAGTGCTAAAGTTCTAACATACATACGGTGTATGCTTTTGAAAGGATCGACACAGAATGTCTCACCTTTCACCTGCGGGGCTTCCGAGTAACCATACCCTGGGATGGAGGCACAGATCACCTCAAAGACGACGTCTTCCTCTGTGTTGGTGATCATAGGCAAGATCCTGTAGAACTCGTAGAAGGAGCCGGGCCAGCCATGCACCATGAGGAGCGGCAGAACCCTCTGCCCAGCACGCCGAGCGGGCTTCACGTGAATGAAATGCACATCTAACCCTAACAGGAGAAATGGGAACAGTGCGGATTCTTCAGAGGTGCTGCCGTGTACTGTATACATCCCCTTAGGAGCTACTTTAACCATTTGAGAAGTCAGAGATAAAGTCTGCCTGCAAAGTTGGGGATTTTCCTGAGATCTGTCCTTGTACCGGAAAGATAAGCACATGGGAGCAAGGACAATTTGTAGCTGTTGGTTTCACCCATTTATCAGGTTCTTTCCACTTCGTTCTGAAGATCTGAATTTATGTATTGCTGTCACTACAAGTGTATACATTAATGACTAGCCTAATGAATAGTGCAAATTTTAGTATTGCGACCATTCCTGCAAGAAAATAAATACTCTTCTGATTAATTTGCAAACATGTTACACACTAGTGACAGCAGAGAAGGAGTTCCACCACACCCCAAAGCCCAAGGTCGCCGCTGCCTGCGTGTTGGTATGGCAGAACCATTTCAATACGTAGCACTGATATCCAAAAACCCTGTCAACACAACACCCTTGTGCCCAAACTGGTCAGATAACCACACACATTAACACACCTGGCAAACACCGTAGGTAATAACATGTCCATTGAATGTAGGTGTGAGGTCGATGTTTGTAATAAAGCGGTGGCCGAGAATAAAGTACAAATAATCCCAAATTAAAACCAACACTTTCATCGTTGCGACGGATCCATATTTTTCACAAAGTTTAACATAGAGCTGTGTGTGGAGTTGCTCACCCTCAATGTTGGTTTTGAAGTGAGGGTACTTGTTAAGTACCTTGACCTGTTTCTCCCAGTCAAACTCATTCCTCCAGTATGAAACTACCTTTCTGAGATAGTCAGAGTTAAATCCATAATGAAACCGAGAGTCTTCCAGACTGTTGGTGTATCTTGTCTGGTCAATACGCTGGTAAAGATCCTGAAGATGAGAATTAGGATGATTATACAGATTTAGTTTCTGAATAATTACCACGAACATCTGCCAGTCTCAGAAACTGCGACGCTACCATAATTTGTAAAGTCATGGTTTAATTTCAACAATGGATTCATCGGACTTTTAATAAGCCATTTTGGACTATTATTGATCCATTCTAGTCTGGAGAAGCCGTGTTATGTTAAGAAGCCAGTGAAGATCTCCTTTAGGGTTAGGAAGACGTTTAAACATTTGCTTTCCTCTACCTGTATCATCTCCTCAGACGACTCCACAACAAAAGGATGTATGGTTGTGTCCTCATTGAGGGGCCTCTCACCAACTCTCCACCACCCATCTCCAACCGGGATCGTTTTCGGCTTTCTCCTCAGTGCCAAGTAGCATAAGAGGCCTCCAATTCCAACAGCAGTAGTGGCCAAGACTTTAAGACTGTAGTGGTCTAGATTGAGGATGACCTGTCTGGAAAAAAATATATATATGGACTTTTAGGACTTATATTTTAAAAGTTCTGTGTACCAAAAAGAGCCAAAAGGTCCAGCTCTTATTGGTCATCTGAGCCGAGTCAGAAAAGCCCTACTGGGTGAGAGAGAAACGGAAACTTGAATTGTTCTGTGCCCTGTGACACCTGTTATCTATATGCCAATATTGTGAGATCATTTTACTCAATTGGACTTAATTTTACTTAATCTACTATACTAATTTATTATGTATACATTAATATAAAACACAAATTCACCAATACTCCCACCACTGAGAACTGTAAGATAATCACATTAGTTTTAGAAGGCTTCGATGACTGCATGTCAATGTAATTTGAGCAGATTTTAATTGAGGAAAAAAGAGGAAACTATGAGACGCACTCAAAAACAGAATAGGAAGGGGTCCTTTTGGGAGCAGTTAGTGGGATTAAGTAGCGAGTTTAGTTGGGTTTCGTAGTTACACAACCAGATGCTCAAATACAGCAATTAGCATAGTTCGGCTAACATTTCCGCGGGCTTCTGCAACGCTGCAATTGGTGGAAGGCGGCGCGTGGAGAACGCCAGCGACGCGCTCGCAGCCCATTTAATTATCTCTTAACAATAAACTTTAATCCATGACCTTTCAGTGTATAAATAACTACACTTGATTAGGGAATCCCAGAAAATGCATTGACCTAGATTTGGGCCACGACAAAATCTGGATGGCTAGACTAAGTATTAAAAAAATGTTAAGCAATGTCGCTTCTAGGCCATCAATAGGTCGAAATGTAATGTTTTCTGACAAGGTTTCAACTCGTGTGTCATGCAAACGCATCTTGAGTGTGTTGTCAACTACTTACTTAATACTTTGGAAAGTCTGCATGTTTCGTCCACGGCTGTCACCCAGAGTGTGTAAGAGGCTGTAAAACTAAAGCGTAGTCCAGCTGCAGACGAGAAGCATTAACGCGAACTGTCTCAGTGCGAAGGTCCCAAAGTCCACAACTGTTTGGTTACGTAAAATAAGTGCGTCGTTCACGAAAGAATCGGCTCCTTGAGCCGGATCGCGGAGTCGATTATTCATCTTATTTATTTATTTTATTTTTTACGAATGAAATAGCTTAACTTATTCGCTTGATGTGCATCCAGTGCCTCGAGCCAAACGCTGTATCCATCTGTCTTTAGATCATGAAACGTTTCTGTATGTAATATTGACGATATTCACAACAAAAAATCACTGCAAGTAAATGAAGAGTCGTGTCATTTTGGTGAGCAAATATGACCCACTGAAAGCATATTAGCCATAATAATAATAATAATAATAATAATAATAATAATAATAATAATAATAATAATAATAATAAGACGATGAAGAATAGTTGTTAATTGAAGTTATATGTTTCATTTATATAGCCTAGTGTCTTTCTCATACCCAAGGTCACTTTATGGAAAGTAACATTTGGAAGCACTAGATTTCGAAATTTAAACGCATTTGAATGTCTAGAGCTGTTATTTTTGCACTGAAATTGTGTCTGGTTTTTTTTTTTTTTTTTTTTTAGCCTCTTGATTTTAACCCTTGTATTTTTCAAAGTTAAAAAAATACTGCCTATTTTGCCTATTCTGTTAAAAATGTCCTCTGTTCATCTTCATATTTTTTCCCTGCCATTTTGAGAGCGAACTTGACACAAATTGTTTAATTAAATTATCTTGTCCTGACTGGGAAGCGGTGTTTTCATCTCACGCACATGCACTTGTAAACAAACCGCGCATCACGAAGAGGTAGCAGTGTGTCGCCCTCAGAGCTGATGAGGTAACCGAGCCACGACACACACCGTTAGTGCAGGTGAGAGGACCGGCTGGAGAGACCCATGAAACCAGGCAAAGAGCCGTAGGTTGGCCACTCCTGCTCTAGCTAGTTAGTTGCATTTAAAGAGGTTTACTAATTCAGTCCTGTTCTATGTAATGAGGTACTGTTCAACACAACTCTTGTTTCTAGTTAAAAACCTAGAGTGTTATTCCCTTTGTCTCTTATCAGGTTGTGTTTAGTCTATTTTGTTGAATCGTTTTGAGAGATAATGCATCATTTCACCCGTGATAAAATCGTTTACTTTGCAGTGGCTGTTTATATCACGGGTAAGCTAAATGCTTTTAAATGTAGCTAGCTAGGCATTTGGACGGAAACTATGGCTTAAAACCCCTGATAAAAATCCCATTTAACTCAACTTATTCTTACTCTTATCTCAAATAAGACTCCCATCTCAACTAAGACCCGCCCATCTCAACTAAGATACTCCCATCTCACTGACACTCCCATCTCAACTGAGACACTAATCTCAGAGTCACTCTCATCTCAACCAAGATACTCCCATCTCACTGACACTCCCATCTCAACTGAGACACTCATCTCAGAGTCACTCTCATCTCAACCGAGACACTCCCATCTCACTGACACTCCCATCTCAACTGAGACACTAATCTCAGAGTCACTCTCATCTCAACCGAGACACTCCCATCTCACTGACACTCCCATCTCAACTGAGACACTCATCTCAGTCACTTACTCCCATCTCAAGTAAGATTTCCATCTCACTGAGTCACTCCCATCACTCCCACAGGTGAGACTTATTTTACCAGAAAGTGTGTCACATAATTCTCTGTCCATAAATAACAACACTTCTACCACAGACTCTCTTTAGCCCCTCATTATTACAGCTATGAATGGTGGGTAATTTTATTTAATGTGATAACAAGCTGGTTTATCATGTTTGCATGCATTTCCAATCAAGTAGTAAGTCTTGCATATAGAAGTTCAAAACAGCATTTCCTGGCCTTGTAAGTGCCCTAAACAGTGTTTCTGAGCATAACTTAGTGCTATTGTGCAACTTTTGAACAATGACTTGAAAACTCATATTTCATTAGAAAACAGTTGTTTAATTAATGTGATAACAAGCTTGTTTATCATGTTTGCAGTGTTACACAGACATGCATTTCCAAGCAAGTAGTAAGTCTTGCATTTAGGCGTTCAAAACAACGTTTCCTGGCCTTGTAAACAGCCAATATTTGATTATGAAATGGTTGGGTTCTGTGTGTACACACCTTTTCAAAATCACTTGTCCATGAAAGAGTCTGCTAAGCCTTTGTACCCATCAACATTTTGCACAGTACAGTGTGCACTGGGACCACTGCACATTTTAGTAATAATAGTGGGAATTTACCACTATTGTTATGGTAACTGATGTTTGCATGCTGCATCTTAGCCTCTGTCCACTACCTTTTGTGATTCTCTCTCTTCCCAGCCACCATGGCTTACACTTCCTCTATAGTGGACTGTTTAGACTTTATCTTCTCAATAGTAAAGCTGCAGATAAATAAGGAGTCGCTATATAGGAGGGGTGTGTGTGTGTGTGTGTGTGTGTGTGTGTGTGTGTGTGTGTGTGTGTGTGTGTGTGTATGTGTGTGATACAGGTCAAAGAACAGTTTGAAAAGACACAAACTGTGAGATCAAATATGTAATTTTAGACATTCCCAAGGTACAGCATTGATGATTCATTGCCATGTTTGCTCAGATATGTACTACCTTTGATTACATTGAGCTATATTATTTGGGAAAACCAGGACACCTTGGAGCCGGGGGGTTTGCGGCACATATACTGTGGCATAAACTCACTTAACATATGCCCACGCAATCCTACAATAACGTGATATTTACAGTTGGTTTACTAAAAATGCTTTTCAGTAAAAGTCACCAAAAAAACTCCAATAACAAATGAACCAATGAAGGTATTTTAAAAACCAGGACATTTCCTCACACCCGGGACAGTACATGAAATACGGACATGTCCTGGGACAGGACGTGAAATACGGACATGTCTCGGGACAGGACGTGAAATACGGACGTTTGGTCACCCTAGTGTATGACCTGTGACATGAGACCTCCAACACCTTCCCTGTGCAGCAGAGTTTGGCGGGAACAGTCCTTTACAGTTGTTACTGTTTCAGTTAATGAGTCCAACAGCAGGCTGGATTTGGGTATGGGCTAACCCAAGCTAATCCAGCCTAATGCAGGCTAATCCAAGCTAATCCAGCCTAATGCAGGCTAACCCAAGCTAATCCAGCCTAATGCAGGCTAACCCAGGCTAACCCGGACATGGTCAATCTTTGCGCTTCATATATTAGTGTTAACATTCCACCGAAAAATGAGTCAGCCAACCTGTATGTGAATTAATATTAAACAACCAATATTTGATTATGAAATTGTTGGGTTCTGTGTGTACACACCTTTTCAAAAAATGAAAAGTCCGGCTGCTGTTTGAGTGATGCATTAGCTAAACTATTGTCCAATACAGCATACCCTTGTAGGGCCTAGAGTCACATTTCCACTGCATTTGTGAGAATCCTGAGATAGGACCTAGTTTAATCTTAATCTGCACATTCTGCCTCCGTGTTCGATGTTTCAGCGACTCTGACATGTGTTCTCCTGTAGCTCTGACTCCACACGCTCCCCCCCCCCCCCCCCCCCCCCGTCCAGTGTTTGCTTCTGTGCTATGACTCTGCACATACAACCCAAGGATCAGGCACAGTGTGTTTCTATGTGCTTCTATAGACTTTAATAATAGTAATAAGACTATAGATATATGTTACATGTGTGATAAACTATCTGTGTGTTTCTTCCTTCATGCAAACATTCCTGTACCAAACAGCAGTGCTTAAATGTCCTCAATGACATTAACCAACATAATTAGATGTAGTAAAACCGTGACTTACGACTGATGTATTATTATTGTTCAGTGAATAAAGTGCAAATTCTGAATTGTAAAGAATGTTTACCGTTTTTCCTTTTTGAACTTCTCATTCAAAGTCAGAAAAAAAATAATGTGCAACAGTAACGGACCACATCTGATTTATCAGCCCCCCAGGAAGTGACTTCCACATGGCTACGCCACCATGATAATGCAGTTGGCTGTGGTCTTTGCCTTGGCCATCTGGTCCTTTGCTGTAACCATGAAGTCAATGCCACTGGGTAGAGCAGCAAAAAGAGCTTCATTTCATGGCCAATCACTTGTCCATGAAAGAGTCTGCTAAGCCTTTGTACCCTATGTCATTTTGCACAGTACAGTGTGCACTGGGACCACTTGATGCACATACATCCCTGGAAATTTACCACTGTTGTTATGGTAACTGATGTTTGCATGCTGCATCTTCACCTCTGTCCACTACCTTTTGTGATTCTCTCTCTTCCCAGCCACCATGGCTTACACTTCCTCTACAGTGGACTGTTTAGACTTTATCTTCTCAATAGTAAAGCTGCCGATAAATAAGGAGACGCTATATGGGGGGGCTATAGCGCTATCTATACTTCTCTGTTAAAACAGATGAATGATTAAGGGAGGTGTGTGTGTGTGTGTGTGTGTGTGTGTGTGTGTGTGTGTGTGTGTGTGTGTGTGTGTGTGTGTGTGATATCATGTGATATCATGTGTTTGAGAGGATGCACCAGCAATCTTGAGAAATACAGGTCAAAGAATAGTTTGAAAAGACACTGTAACACAAACTGTGGGATCAAATATGTGGGCCTTGTGTGATTTTAGACATTCCCAAGGTACAGCATTGATGATTCATTGCCATGTTTGCTCAGATATGTACAACCTTTGATTACATGGAGCTATATTATTTTCCACTGAAATGTACTTGAAGGAAGAAGTTTGTTCAGTTTTTCTCTTTTTCCAGTTCAGCAGTTAAGTCTTGTTTGACAATCTTATGCTGACACTCCACCTAAGCATAAAGAGAGAATCAGCAGTCTAGATTACTGTTGAATACTGATTACTGTTGATTACTGATTACTGTTTTTTCTTGCAAGAAAGATTGTGTGGGCTTATACTTCAAGACTGAATTAAATAAAAAATCATTGTTCATTTCTCTTTAAGTGAGGACTTGTCAAAGCCTTCTTAATGAATTCCTTTACAGAAGGTTATTATATCGGTGGTGTCTGTGTATTATGTGTGTGTAAAGGTTGGTTTTCATATAAGAGACACATTTAGTTTTCCTTTATAAACACTGCGGGCTGAGGAACATAATTTTCAGTAACAGTTAAATCGTGCACTTTTTTGTTTAACACACCTTTATTCAACTTATGGACTCTGGACACATTTACTGTTTACATACAGTAGTTTGGGTGACTCTGAGTACTGAGTGTTATTCAATGTTCACAAGGTTGTTGTGTTCACAAGGAACCTTGTGTGAGCTTATACTAGTTCTGTTTGTATTTATTTACTGATCCCTTTCAATCCTCTCTACTCTATTTCCCTCAGATATGTACTTTATAAACTATACCATGAGGGACATAAGAACAAACCATTGCAAATAAAGGGGGATGTATATACTGGTGTCGCTCTCCAACTTAGGAAAGGGGAAATGGGCTTGTCTAAGGATATAATTTTGTCATTTTGCGAGTGATTTGGTTTGAGCCTCCCACAAATGTGGCTTGGCTTATAAGTCCTGTGGACACTGCCCAGGATGAAGGGGGATTTCACTGAAACTTCTTGGAGAATTTCATGCTGTCTATGTCAGAGTTTTATTTTTAGACAGAAGTGGCTGGATTTTATATTAGCGAAGAGAGAGGAAAAGAAAAATTTAATGTCACTTGGTCTAATAATTTAATGTGAAAATGCTGGTAATATCTAAAGCAAACCTGATGTGCTTACAAGCACGGACGTAATTTGGGGGGGGGGGGGGGACATGTCCCCCCCACTTTTTCAAAAGCCGGTTTTGGTCCCCCCCAGTTTTTACGGTTAAAACCAAATATTTAAATAGCGACGAATCCATGTCCCTCCCCACTTTTGAAATCAAAATTGCGTCCATGCTTACAAGCAATAGCAATAGTGATTCTCTGGGGATGAGAAGTTTTGTCCTTGAAACAAGCAATAATACAAACTTAGTCCATAGCAATGTTATAACATAATTTTTATTTTACTTCCATGTTCATATATCCACTACTATGAAATAACGTTGACACAATAACCACTAATGACCTTCATATGACAATGAGTTCACTCTCATTGTATTCAATGCAGACCAACACGTCTTTTGCTGCAATTTTGTATTACTTGTTGGAACATTTTCCTCATAACGTTTTCTGTTTCTGCCATTTTGCATGTTAAATCCAAGGTTACTAAAAAGTCACTGAACAACATTATTGACGGTTCACTGCACGTTTACGTGACAGGAGTCTTATTCTCTCTGTGGATTAAGAGTGAATAAACCAGGAGGTGAAGCTTCTGAGTCACTGCTGTGACTGGATCACACCCATGATTTCAATGCATCGATTTGAGAAGCTTCTGCGCTTCACGGACGACTGACAACCTTTTCTTATATAACTGAATGTTTTCGTTTCAACTTTCGTTTTGACATTTCGAGTACATATCGCACGCGCAAGCGAATTATTTTATTTTTCGCACACGCCCCCTTCTTTCCAGCTCTAAGCGCAGAAATCCTATTGGATCACTTGAGACGTACAGCTAGAACAGCCAATCGCGTTCCACCTCGGCTCAAGCGATTGGGCGACATGTCCCAACGTAGTTCGCTTTTGTGTTTATATAACCACCGCACCACACCACAGCAACATTTTGTTGTCGTCGTTCTGCGCTTTTCGTTCTTGATATTTTACAGTGTTGTTTTAATACCTGAACACTTAGATCGAAGGTAAATAATCATGTTTTTAGGGGTTGTCGCGCCAATCCTGGCCTTGTTCCTGGCTGTGGGGAACGCTGGCATCCCCGGAGGCCCGATGGACGCAGACCGTAACGATCCAGCGGTCCAAAACGCTCTGAACTTCGCAGAGGCGCAGCACAACCGAGCCACCAACGACCTGTACCTGAGTAAGGTTCTGCACCTGGTCCGGGTCCAGACGCAGGTAACACCAACCTGGGAGCTTAGCGTGCTGAGACGACCTTAAAAAACTGCACCGCACTTGAACATAGCTGGAGAAACAGCGGCACTGAACAGGAGACAGTAGGGACCTTTACTGCAGGAGAAGATTCAATTATTATTTTTGAGTGAATTTATGCTCAAGTTTACGTTTAAAATATGTTGATGGCTTTTGGGCATTTTTTTCAGTCCTCATCTTTATTTAACCAATATCAGTTTATCATGATTGCAGTCACTATAGGTACATAAGGACTTCTTTTCTGTGGATAGACAACTCTGCAGAAAGTCGGCTGCAGGCACTAGCGTGATTCCAGTCATTTACATAACTAAATGTTGGGAGTGGAGAAACGTCTGCATAGTTTTTCGATGAGTTTGGAGGTCCTGTTGCAAAAACAATGGTGCAGTGTTTTCATAGATGGCGCTGTGTACCCCTGTGGTCTTGTGTAGATTATAGTGTTAACCAGGGCCGGAGTGGGACACTTTTTCAGCCCGGGAGTTTCATGCCCAAATCCGGCCCAAAAATATTTTTCCCTCCCAATCAGCCCAAACTAGAGACTGACATGAGCCGGCCCATCGCGAATCCTCCCGAATCTCCCGATTAGCCACTCCAGCTCTGGTGTTAACTAGTAATTGAAACGTGGCTGGAAATGTTTGCATTGTTCTTTTATTATGAGGGGTGTCTTTGTTGAATTTCAAACTTAGACTAGGAGGTTTTATTAAAATCAAAATCCTCAAGTAGTGTTGGTCCACCAGATTCTGTTTGAGCTGCTATGGATATAAATTTATATAAATGTACAAAATATATGTTAAAAAGTGTAAAAGTGGTTCTGTGTCACTCACGAGTCAGGGTAGTGGTTCTGTGTCACTCAAGAGTCAGGGTAGTGGTTCTGTGTCTGCAACATCAGTCAGGGTAGTGGTTGTGCTTCACGAGCCAGGGTAGTGGTTCTGCAACATCAGTCAGGGTAGTGGTTCTGTGTCTGCAACATCAGTCAGGGTAGTAGTTCTGCAACATCAGTCAGGGTAGTGGTTCTGCAACATCAGTCAGGGTAGTGGTTCTGCAACATCAGTCAGGGTAGTGGTTCTGCAACATCAGTCAGGGTAGTGGTTCTGCAACATCAGTCAGGGTAGTGGTTCTGCAACATCAGTCAGGGTAGTGGTTCTGCAACATCAGTCAGGGTAGTGGTTCTGCAACATCAGTCAGGGTAGTGGTTCTGCAACATCAGTCAGGGTAGTGGTTCTGCAACATCAGTCAGGGTAGTGGTTCTGCAACATCAGTCAGGGTAGTGGTTCTGCAACATCAGTCAGGGTAGTGGTTGTGCTTCACGAGTCAGGGTAGTGGTTGTGCTTCACGAGTCAGGGTAGTGGTTCTGCAACATCAGTCAGGGTAGTGGTTCTGCAACATCAGTCAGGGTAGTGGTTCTGCAACATCAGTCAGGGTAGTGGTTCTGCAACATCAGTCAGGGTAGTGGTTCTGCAACATCAGTCAGGGTAGTGGTTCTGCAACATCAGTCAGGGTAGTGGTTCTGCAACATCAGTCAGGGTAGTGGTTCTGCAACATCAGTCAGGGTAGTGGTTCTGCAACATCAGTCAGGGTAGTGGTTCTGCAACATCAGTCAGGGTAGTGGTTCTGCAACATCAGTCAGGGTAGTGGTTCTGCAACATCAGTCAGGGTAGTGGTTCTGCAACATCAGTCAGGGTAGTGGTTCTGCAACATCAGTCAGGGTAGTGGTGTGGTTCTGCTTGTTTGTTTTCTCTGTGTGACCCCACTTTCCATGATTTTAGGTTGTCTCTGGCAGGAACTACATCTTCACTGTTGAGATGGTCCGGACGAACTGCAGAAAGAGCAGCAATGAGGAGTGTGATGTCAAGAACAGGTCCACCCTCGCACAGGTAAACTGCACAAAACCCTTTAATTTATGCATTTTATAATCCCTGTTTGTATTGCTGATGTCTTTGTGCATTGACTGCATTGTATGTGTCTTCTTTCAAGCCCAAACAGTGTGAACTCGTCGTCTATGATCAGCCTTGGACTCAAACTATCAAGCTGATCAGGAACACCTGCAAATAGAGCTCATGTATGATCCAGCACAGATTAGTTGGGTCTTGTCCATATAATCATCTTTCTTTTTTTAACTGTTTAACTAAATTTAATCTTCGTACATGCATACTTAAGTCTATTTTCAACGGATTAGATTGACAGTATTTGTTTTCATGTCAGCAGATACTACGAGTAAAAAAAAATGCATTTCCTAATACTAGGTCCGACGGTCACTGTTTAAAACATGTTTTTGTAACATTAAACACGGAATTGCTGACAGTAATAAGGTTTGTGTAGCAGCTTGGCGAAATATTAAAAGACTGCTGAAAAGGTGTTGGATTTCAGGATGGAACTGTTCAGAATGTTGGGTTTCTAGAATGTGTGTCTAGACTAATACTCTTACGTTTGCTAATGAATGATTTACAGCTGTACACAAGTTCACAAATTATGCAAAAATGTCCAAGATTTATAAAATTAAAAGTGCACAATATGGGCATGGAATTACAGTTTTCAGTGTAATAGTGTTTATTGTTCCAAGATGGGTGTCATGTTTGTGAAAATCTAAACCAAAATGTTGCATTTCCACATTTCCAATAGAGATGACCATAAAGAACTATATGTTAACTTCTCAAAGATCAAAAAGGAGGTGGAGTGTTTTTCAGACTGAGCAGCAGCACTTGTGACTGGTCGTTTAAGGTCATTTCGTTCACCCTGTGTCACCACTGACCATGCACACAAATTCCAAAAATCCTAGACTGGGACCTGTAAGTCTGTTAGAGGGGTCACTTACTTTACTTACCTTATAGTGCCGGCATTTAAGAAGCAAAACTAAACATTCATTAACATTTTATACCGTTTTCTGTATTAAAAAGGTTAATAAATTATCACATTCAATGCTTGTACTTTTTTTACTTGTGTATTATCAGCTATCAGTTATAATAAATAATTAATTATCAATATTATTATTCTTGCAAATATTCTTCTTGCTTGTTTATGCCGTGCATGAATTGTAATTTAACGGAATACTGGCTAAATACAGCGACAAAGTCGCTAAATTGGCAGTACTGGTGCCGCATTATCGCCATTCATATGATTAGAAACATATTGAATACTATTAGAAAACATATTTAATACAATTAGAAACATATTAAATACTAGTGATGCGGAAAAACGAATCCATGCATTCATATCCTCTCGCCTAGATTATTGCAATAGTCTTCTAGCTAGGTGTTCTGGTAAATCGATAAACAAACTCCAGCAGGTTCAGAACTCAGCAGCTCGAGTTTTAACGAAAACTAAAAAATTGATCACATTAGTCCCGTACTATCGTCATTACACTGGCTGCCAGTTAGATTCCGTATTGACTGTAAAATACTTTTATTAACATATAAAACACTGCATGGCTTAGCTCCAGAGTATCTTGAACTTATTGATCATTACAACCAAGCACGTTCACTTCGTTCGCAGGACGCAGGGTTATTAACTGTTCCTAGGATAAAAAGATCACAGCAGGTGAAAGAGCCTTTTCTTTTAAAGCTCCACAACTGTGGAATAATCTTCCTGCTTTTATTCGGGACTCAGACACAGTCTCAATGTTTAAAACTCGACTAAAGACTTATCTGTTTAGTTTGGCCTTTGAATAATCTGTTACATATTTACCACATCACATATCTTTCTTCTCCGAGGTTCACTTGGGGAGTAACTGCAGTTGGAGCCTACAATACCAGTATCATCACTCCGACACGGAATGAAAACCTGGCGTTCATCACAAGACATTTACATTGACAATATCAACACCCAGAACTTTCATTCTAGTTAGCACTTAGCCTGATTGTGTGATTTGTTTGTGACTTGTGTATTCGTCTGTATAATTTGTTTTTGTGTAATTTGTGTGTTAACGGGCCGCCCAATGGAGGATAGGTTCCCTTTTGAGTCTTGGTCCTCCCAAGGTGTCTTCCTATTCCCCACCATCATAGGGAGTTTTTCCTCGCCACTGTCGCCTTTGGCTTGCTCATTAGGGATTTGGACCCATAGTATTGTTAACCAAATCCTGTAAAGCGCTTTGTGACAACATGTGTTGTGAAAAGCACTATACAAATATATTTGATTTGATTTTGATTTGGTATTAAATGAGTTTTTAAAATATAAACAATAATGTGAACTAACAGCACTAGTTTTCCTATCATTCTCGGTTTATTGTGTAATATGGACTGTAGCAGCATGTGCCAATTAAAAGATTCAGATTAGGATTGCTTGGGAAATATGTTTCTTGGTTTCATTTACACACCCAGAAGAAAATCAACAACTTGAAAATTTTAGCTACACTGAATATGCCTCTACAACAATAACTTTTAATTGGCTAATACAAAGCACAAGGTCCAATCACAGAATCTAATACTGCAATAATCGTTACAGATCATAAAAGGGCTTACGCACAGTTGTTTAGGGCATTTTTAACAAGATGGTAAGGGTGCTGAAATTATTTTAAGAATTGCGCCTAGCTATATGAAACGATCACATCAAATATCTCATAGAACAACATCACTTCATTATCACTGTGCACTTGTTGTGTTCAGTCCCAGTTCACTCACTGTTAGCTGTCACTACATAACAGTTTATCATTAACTTTATCAAAAAAGATGTCATATTAGGACACATCCAGAAGGAAGAAAATTCCATAACTCCAGGTTTTGAACATTGTGGGCAGTTTCTCTCAAATATCTTTTTAGGCATCATTAAACCAGTGCCCACTGCCGCATCTGTGAAAATAGAAAATCAAATGTTTCTGTTTTAACCTGCAACCATAGGTCAGGGGTGGCCAACCCGCGGCTGGCGAGTCGCATGCGGCTCTTTGCCTGGTTTCATGCGGCTCCCCAGCCGGTCCGCGGGCTCACCTGCACAAACGGGGCGACACACCGCTACATGTTCGTGGTGCGCGGTTTGTTTACAAGCCTAGCGAGCCGCTAATACTTTTAAAACCGGAGTAGTGGAAAACACGCATTTGACTGTCTTCACAGCTAATGATTTACACTCGCCCCCCCCCCCCCCGGTTAACAATCTACACTCGCCCATGTATGATGTGGCTCTTTGCCGTAACACAGTAAGATAAGTGGCTCTTGACGGGTTGGCCACCCCTGCTGTAGGTTATAGCAACCTGCGTACACACGAGTACGCATTTCAGTGCATAGTTTTGCGTACGATTTCATACGCATGGGGAATGAGACCGGGTTGGAGTAGGTGTCGTGTCCTTTTTGAATAAGGAACCAACTTCAGCTGGCGAATAAATAGCCAAACGAACCTGCAGCTGCGAATAAGTAACCAACTTCAACGTCGTGGAGGCTCGAACTGTAAATGTTTTGTAGAGGAATGGAGACGCTGACCAAGGAAGAGCTGAAGAGAGCAGAGAAGACTCTTAGACAGTACCTTCCTAAATCTCAGCAGGTGTGTAACTGACGGAAAAGAAATACATGAAATTGTCTTATTTTTCAAGATACTGTCGTAATTCGTAATAGTTGTAATTCAGTCATTCAGTTTTAGAATATAGGTATAAAAAGGGTTGTTTGCATTCAACTCCTGTACTGTAGGAGTTCCTGTAGAACAGTTGTCTTATAATGGGCCTCTACTTGTGAAACCTTTAGGAAGTATTTCTCCCTGGACAAAAGATCCTTTTAGTTCAACTGAAGTACCTGATACTATGACATGGAAGGAAAGCTATAAAAATTAAGACCAACAAATATTCTCAGGAAATTTGAGATAAAGTTGTAGAGTTGTATGGGGTCAAATTAAGGTCTTTAATGGTGACGAGGAAAAGTTTATGCAAATATAAGATTAGCATTTTGCATTTTACATTCCTATTTTGTTTCTGCAATTCTTTCCCTCTTTTGCGTTTCTTTCTTTTGTTTGCACGTCACACTGCATTTCTTCGCGTCTCACATTTTATGTTGTTGCTTTTTTGCAATATTTTCTCCCTTTTGCGTTTGTTTCTTTTGTTTGCGCGTCACACTGCTTTTCTTTGCGTCGCATTTTACGTGCATTTTTTTTTTCGCGCTTCTCTCTTTTCTTTGCTCGGGTTTTGAGAAGGGTAATGCTGCAGGCCGGAGCCCCGGTGGGCGTGGGTAAAGGGCGGAGCATGTGTCAATAATTTTCGACTGCAGCCAATCAGATACTAGAATTTCGTTGTCAATCAATTTTTATTAAGCCAATTATCAGACAGAGTTATCTGTCAATCATTTTTTACTGCAGCCAATCATCTTAACAGATCTGCCAAAAGAAGGCGGAAACTGCACGGAGAAGCTCTTTAAACATATGCCGCTCTTACACAAAAGTAGCTGAATAAAAACATTAGAAGAGCCATGAATTTAGAAATTTTTAAATCAAAGTTTAAAATACTTCTCACTTGTTATTCTGGAACAGTACTTTAATGTTTTTTTTTCTTTATTGCACGTATTGCATCATTTGTACATCACACACATATATATATATGTGTGGCGAGTGTAAATTGTTAGCGGAGGGGAGGTGTAAATGGACACAAATTAAGTATTGTATCGCGATCGATCGCCAAGTATAAACACCTCCATTGTAGAAATTAAGCTCAGATGCGACCAGTAGGCTAATGGAGCGCAAGTAAATGTAGGACGCGATTGCACCGGTCTCATTGAACATGTAGGATTTAATGTGCACCAATGCAAATCCAAATAAAGTTTGAAGACCGGTATTGTTTTGATATAATCAGGCGTTGCTTTTAACCCTCATTGTCTAATTATGGAGAGCTAGCTAGCTATCGCTACCAGTATGCTTCACCGTGTACATCTTTCGCCAAGAGAAATTCGTGGGCAGAGTTTAATTACATCTTTGCGGGAGTCATTTAGTTGGATTAACTCTGATTTGATCAACTCTGTTCGATAACCCCAACACTCCATCGTCATTTGATTATATCAAAATAATAGGCCTAGCCTACTGGTCTTCAAACTTTATTTGTATTATGTCACGGGTTTTGCGTTGGTGCACTTTATTCATTAAATCCTACATGTTCAATGAAACTGGTGTGATCGCGTCCTTCTTTTACTTGCGCTCCATTACTGGTCACATCTGAGCTTAATTTCTACAATGATTTTAATATTCAAAGGCTCTATAGCAGGTGTCGGAGAAACTTTGAATTTTTATTACACGTAAAGTAAGTTTTTTGAGCAATTATATTTTGTCAATTCTATAACACCCCATTGCGTTAGTATCTCTCCCAGTGGTTTTCTCTACGATAAACAGATTTTATAGAAGTTATTAAGAGTTATTTAAAGGGGTGTGGCGATAAGGTGATTGACAGTTAATAGCTGCGTTGGTTGACATCTAATACCAGACGCTCAAACGTGAACGCGCTCAACATCAAAACTCTCGACAGCAAAACTCTCGAGAGCAGTATTAAAGCCTTTTACCTTTGTTTATTTTGTAAAACGTCAAAAGTTTCTATACTGGTGGGCGTATCCTAACGAATGTCAGGGCGGAGATACAGTCTCTGGCGGAGATACTGTCCTGCCTACCGGTTCTAATGCGCATGCTCTGGCTCCAATTTTCAAGATCTTGGTGGCTTCAAAAACTCACAATGGGAGTCAACGGTGACGTACCGTCCATTATATATATACGGTCAATGCGCTGGACCAGCATCAGCAAAAAAATTAATAATAAAAAATAGAGCACGATCCTCCAATCGAAATCGCTCCAACGCTCTGCTCGGCAGAGGTGTTTATACTTGGCGATCGATCGTGATATAATACTTAATTTGTGTCCATTTACACCTCCCCTCCGCTAACAATTTACACTTGCCACACACACACACACACACACACACACACACACACACACACACACACACACGTGTGTGTGTGTGTGTGTGTGTGTGTGTGTGTGTGTGTGTGTGTGTGTGTGTGTGTGTGTGTGGGTAGTGCCCTTGGTGGGGGGCTCTGTCACGCTACAGCCCCGAACCCCTCCCTTTGGGCGTGTGTTAATGTAGTCCATGTCTTTATATGTACATCCGTGGGTGTGGCTGGGTGTGTGTTTGTACACTTGTTTCGTTAGATTAATATGTTTCACGCGGTGCTTGTTAGGCTACATGTATATAGTGTGTGTGTTTGTATCGTTTGTTGCTGGTCTTTAATGTGATCTGTGTGGAGTGTTTAACGTGATAATTGTTGTTAGCGAAACACGCCGTGAGCTTGTCCTGTCAAGTTGTGTTTGACTGCTGTTCCAGCACGCCGTGAGCATGTCCTGCGTCCAGCAATAAAAGTACAATAAAAGTAGCCTTTATTCATTCATTATTAGGGGTGTATTCAACTAAGGATTTTCATAGTCGAATCTGATTCGTCAGCTTTTCCCTTTAGTCGACTAATAGTCGAATCGGGTTTTTTATTTAGAGCATCTTAAACGGGATCCCGTTCTCATTCAGGACTTTTTTCCTCTTCAAAGTAAAAACCTAAAACACTCAGATAAATGAATACATACATAAGGTTGGCTTTATTCAGCTTTTATTTATTCACTTACTTATTTTTTATGAAACGTTAGAGAACATTAACCGTCAGTGCGCATTGCGCATATTGAACTGTCAGACACAAAAATGTCAAAAATATTTAAAATAAAATATGCCTGCCTGAAAATATAAAAACATTGACACACAACAGCAAAAAATATAAGGAAAGGTTCAAGTAACGGGGTTTAAAAGCAAACAACAAAAAATGTTTATAGGCTACTTGCCAAGACGCACCGCGACGAGACGAGATGACAAGACCGAAACGACAAACCACTGAACTGTTTATTTTTTTCGCCTTACGCGTTTTAAATGGTATGCCATGTTGGTTGTTGTCGTGCGAAATGAAAGACGTTGATGACATAACTTGCACTTTACTTTGTTTGATTCATCTTTATCTTTTTCAAACTTTTGAAGTTTTTTAGTAGCCATTAATCTTGGTAGATGCTGCGTATTCTGTGGCGTGTTCAGTTCCGCTCGTTTAGATTGTGCAACTGCAGGGTGTGATTTATTAATGTGTAGTAAGGAAGATGCCTATTGTTAATGCGCAAACATCATTTTAAAATATTTATTAACAGAAATTAGGATGATTTTATTTGACAAAAGACTATATATAACGAAAACAAAGAGATTTCATGTAACAACTAATGCTTAGCTGCATCAGTGGGCACCTCCATGCAGTTAGAATGGTACATTCGACTATGACGTTCATAGTCGACTAGGGGGTATAGTCGACTATAGTCGAATCAGCGACTATTGCAGGTCACCCCTATTCATTATGATACACTGTCAGTGGATTGATATAGCTGACATTATTAATTTTACATTGAAAGGTAAGTAATCAGTAAACATTCTGATGTCAGACCAGCTGCTTGAACTTAAGTGCGGACTAAAACACGCAAAAAGATTTGAAACGTCTCGAAACTGCATGACGTAACGAGACCCGTTTTTTGGAACAGTGAGTGACTTTGCCCTTTTGATATGGACTTTGAAACAGTGTTACGGAACACCGTGATTCAAATGAATTGATTCAGTTCGATTCTGCGTTTCAAGTTTGACATCACTACTGTTTGCCCTTCCGATATGGCCCATGCCTGCCCTTACGACCACGTATATGGAATTCCTTTCAATAAATCTCGCTTTGTAGATAGATCATTATCTGAAAATGAAAACTGACATGCAGCCATAAGCCCAGACAAGTCTGTATCTCAGACAAATTGATGGTGTAAAATACAAGAAGAAATGTAAGATAACCTGTATTGGTCTGGTTTTAAAATGTTTTAGAGAAACTACACATTTCAGTAATGACAATAATGCCAGGAGAAATGTCAAAGCTACACAGTAATGGCCAACTCAAAGTCCAGATTGTATAATGTGTAATCAATTGAGAATCTCACATTATGTGATAATTACAGTTCACAAGTATTGCCTAAATAAACTGAATAACAAGGAACAAATCTGCCAGGGAAAATGGGCAAAAGTCACTCCCCAACAAAGCTGGAAAGCTGAAACTTACCCCAACTGATTTAAAGCACATAAAAGGTGGTTCTACCCAGCAATGGTAGGAAACCCTGGGAGTGTAAGGGTGCCAAGTTGGAAATCCAAAATGTCTTGGAATGCTGAAGCATTAAGATTTTCCTTCACTAGAAGGCAATCCCTGAAAAACTGCAACCCTATAGTATTATCTCTCCTCCACTCCTGTAGTATATTATTTCTTCATCACTCCTCCTATAGTATTATCTCTCCTCCACTCCTGTAGTTTATTATCTCTCCATCACTCCTCCTATAGTATTATCTCTCCTCCACTTCTCCTATAGTATTATCTCACCTCCACCAAGATTTACACTTTGCAAAATGCTGTCAGGCAGGTACTTTTCTATGGAGTCAAATTAGGGTCTTTAATGGTGACGAAAAAAAAAATAATATCGCAAATATAAGATTAGCATTTTACGTTCCTAATTTGTTTCTGCAATACTTTCCCTCTTTTGCATTTCTTTCTTTTCTTTGCATTTCACATTTTATGTTGCTGCTTTTTTTTGCAATACTTTCTCCCTTTTGCGTTTCTTTCTTTTCTTTGCGCGTCACTGCTTTTCTTTGCGTCTCGCATTTTACGTTCATAATTTTTTTTTGCGCTTCTCTCTTTTCTTTGCTCCGGTTTTACCCTCTGTGTGGGGGCCGGGAAAGAGGCGTGGCCAAGAGCGAAAGGCGTGCTGTGAACGTTCAGCGTCAGTTCAGCTTCCTTCCACTCGCTGAACTGCTGCTGCAGTGCAGAGAGTTCGGGTGTGTGCGAGGTGGTGGCGCATTTCAGGGCATTGTTTTTGTTCGCTCAGGTTTTCAAAAGATCATTTCAAACCGACCTCAGTAAAATGTTAATAATAATAATAATAATAATATATATTTTTTAAACGAAGTTTTAAAAGGGCACTCGTTGATAAAGGGCAGAGTTGGTGGTGCTTTAGCACCTGATGTCTATGTCTGCACGCATATACCTGTGGTCCAGCTGGGCGACCGTCTGCCATGATACCAGTAACCAAATTGCCGCGCTGTGTGTCGGTTCAACTGATGACGCTGAACGTTCACAGCACGCCTTTCGCTCTTGGCCACGCCTCTTTCCCGGCCCCCACACAGAGGGTAAAACCGGAGCAAAGAAAAGAGAGAAGCGCAAAAAAAATTATGAACGTAAAATGCGAGACACAAAGAAAAGCAGTGACGCGCAAACAAAAGAAAGAAACGCAAAAGGGAGAAAGTATTGCAAAAAAAAAGCAGCAACATAAAATGTGAAACGCAAAGAAAAGAAAGAAACGCAAAAGAGGGAAAGTATTGCAGAAACAAATTAGGAATGTAAAATGCAAAATGCTAATCTTATATTTGCAATATTATTTTTTTTTTCGTCACTATTAAAGACCCTAATTTGACTCCATACTTTTCTGGCATTCGTCCAACCTGACTCATGCATCAGACTGCCAGAGAGAAGAGAGTGAGTCATTACCACCCAGAACACGTCTCCACCACTCCACAGTGGAATGTCTACAGAGAAAGAAATTTCACAAACTTTCTTTTTACAATGATGACATCTTATTACAGTATCACACTCTATAGAACAGGAGTGGCCAACCTGCGGCTCGCGAGCCGCATGCGTCTCTTCGCCTGGTTTCATGCGGCTCCCCAGCCGGTCCGCGCTCTCACCTGCACAAACGGTCTGTGCTGTGGCCCGGTTACCTCATCTGCTCTGAGGGCGACACACTGCTACATCTTCGTGGTGCGCAGTTTGTTTACAAGCCTAGCGAGCCGCTAATACTTTTAAAACTGGCGTAGTGGAAAACACGTATTTGACTGTCTTCACACGCTCACACGAGTTACTAATTCGCCAACTACTGGCGATCGATCGATCGCGATATAATACTTTTTTGTCCATTACACCACCCATATCCTCCCCCCCGGTCAACTATTTACCTTGCCCATGTATGATGTGGCTCTTTGCCGTAACACAGTAAAAAAAGTGGCTCTTGGTCTCTGACGGGTTGGTCACCCCTGCTCTAGAATGACTCATTCTTTCAGAAATGTTTATAAAGGCAGTTGGTAAGGGCAAGTGACTGATTTTATACATCTGTGGCAACATGACTGAATGAAATAGCATTCAGTGATTAAGTACTTTAGTCCATGTAGAGTATGAAGTAGTAGGACGGAGTAACTATACTGGATTCATACACTGGGTTCCACTGTTAAAATTGTCCAATGGTGATGGTATATACATGTACATTTTTGTCTTTAGGTGTATGGATGTGTTTTCATGATGAGGCGAGTGCAGGCTGACCCTATGGAGGTGATGGTTGACCAATGGCCAGACTTCAGTGTGATGATCGTCAAACCGAAAGTGCAGGAGGTATGGAACAGGAGAACTTAATGGAGAATGCCAAGAATGACATACTGCCACACAGTGCTGATAAGTAGATACTGGTCCTCGGTCTCATGGCTGCCTTATGTTTCTTATACATAGGTTGCTGACCTTTTCAAAGATGTATTTGTTTTTAACAAAGATGAAGCTTCTCTCAGGAACATTCTGGAAAAGACAGACTTTTTGGACTGGAAACAGTACTTCTGTATAAGTATTCTGAATGTGTTTAATGCTTACAACTAATCCATCATGTAAAATGTACAAGTTTACCCAAATATGTTGCAAATAAATGCATTTATGAGATTTTACTTTTCTCCTTCAGTTTAGCCTTGTGATTTTTACCTGTTCAGGTGTTGCTACGTGCCATGAGGAGGTGCTAAAAGCCGTAGCAGCAGCCAAGGGTGTGCCCAAGAAAAGACTGGCTGTCTGCCGTCTGATGACACTGCCCGATCTCTCGAACCTTACAAATGACAGGTAAGTGACTTAATCCCAGGGCCAGACATATAAAAATGTAAGGCCTTTCATCTCAGTATAGAACTGGTTTATTGAGTGCAAATGATTCAATGTACAGTACTACTTCAGATTACCTTTAGTGTTTTCACACTTGTACTGAATTGAGTCTGCACCCAGGGCTGGTTTTGGGCTTAAGGCTCATTATAACGCTGTTTTGCTTTCACATGTGACAAAACACATGGATCTCACGGTGCAAACGGACCTGGGTCCTGAAAAAAACGTAAAAACGCAGTGCGGTAACTCACTATCTCCCTCTGCAGGCTGTCCGTACAGACGTCATCTCTCACAGAGTCTCACATTGATCTTGTGAACAGCACCTGGAAATTCGGTGATGAAGGATTCAGTAAAAGAATGGTGAGGGACATGATCGTGAATTTCCCTTCTTCTTGCGTGCTGGACGCGGACGGCCATCCGGTGTCGTGGATACTGACCTTCTCCTCTTGTGAGATGGGTTTGCTGTATACACTGCCTGAGTACAGAAAGAAAGGCTACGCCAAAGCCGTGGTCTCCGCACTGGCAAAGAAACTCCATTCTGAGGGCTACCCAGTGTTCTGTTTCATCGAGGAAGACAACCAACGATCCTACAGACTTTTCAGAAGTCTAGGCTTCAATGAAGACAGCTCTGACAGATTTGCTTGGTATGTCTTCCATGAAAAACCCCTCATTCCACTATGACTTTAGGCCTGCAGACATTCTCATGTGGACAGTATTAACGTAAGGTGTGAATTATTAAAACAATTGTCAAACTACATGTTCTATAATACATAATTACCTTGACCTTAATTTGGATCAAATGAATGATACAAGTTCTATTTTAATCCTATTACTCCTGTGTATTTTCAGAATAAATACTGACTTCCTTTTTTAATAAGATACATTAGAAAGGAAGTCTGAGAGTTCCCCCAAGCTCTGAACAGTTGTACAAGTGTAAATCTTCCTCATTTGCATCTAAATTAGCCTAATATGATGTGTAATCCTTAACATTTGCTTTGTGAGGTCGTCACATTCTGTGTAGTGATCACAGACAACGAATACTGTCACCCATCTGTGAACATTCACAATAAATCACTGTTCTGACTGTTCTTTTATATTCTGTTTTTCCCCTTTACGGCCACTAGGTGGCACTGTTAATGTCGTCAAATGCTCTGTCACTTCATTCTGATTTGCTAGTTTAGTCACACGGTGAGGATTAGAGGTCATTGTGGCCATCTTGGATTGAGCTGCACATGTGATGAAGCAGGTGTAACTTATCTACATACATCTATCCATCCTCACATTTTGTGCCATATCTTTCACTGTTTGTAAATAAAACCTTTTGCATTATGTTTTAAGATATGCACTAGTAGATTATTTCATATATTTGTGACCTGTTAGTAAAGTTAACTAACTGCCTTTCTGTTTCATGTTCTGTGTGGATACAGAGCAGGGTGCTTTACAAATGTCAGTGTATATTGCATTAAGATGTGTGATGTTTGTTTGCAGTTTCACAAGTAAATTGGGAATCTAGATAAAGTAAACACTGAAGACACTGAAATACTTTTCTCTATTCAAGCCCTGCTATTTAGCTATCTGTCAAGTTGTGTTAAGCTACATGCAATAAGGACAGAATAGTGAAAAAACACTGCAAAGCCGGCACCTAACACAGGATCAGTGGTGAAGCATTCGTCTATGCCGATTGTTCTACATTACATCAGCCTTGGATGAGTCAATAATTATGGAGGAAGCAGACAAACAGAGGGACAGCAAACCCATGAGATGAGGTCAGTCACCTCTAGCTCATCTTTGGGGTCAAAAAGATCTGCAGCTAGTCTGGCTGGTGCTCAAGCAAGAGCAGAGGCAGCACGTGCACGAACCAGTTTCATCGACAAATAAACAGCTGTTAGACTAGAAAAGGTTCGTATGGAGGGTACTTTGATGGTGATACAACAAGAAAACGAGGTTGCTGCTGCTTTGGCTGAAGCAAAAGTATTCGCAGAGCTCAACTTTGAAGTCAGAAGAACACCTCAATCAATTTACCTGCAGTAGATCCAAAAGAGCACACCAGCAGTTACGTACAGAAGCATTTTCAAACACAAGTACATCAGTGCCCACCTCCTTCACCCCTTTCTCAAGAAAGATGTGTCAAACAGGAAGATGAGGCTCATCAAGTCCAGGCAGGCTCTAGATCCCATGTGCCCAGTCTCTCATTTTATGGTAAAAGGTCCGCTCAAGAGGCCACATCATATCCCAAAGATCTGAAAAAAGAAGAGGATCAGCAACCTACAACACATTCTCTAACACATCATCATACTCCTGCACAAGCGTATACAGCTTTTCAAACACATCCTCCTCCACATGAAAACACAGCAGTAAGTGACATCGCCAAGTTCCTTGTTTGTCGTAAGCTGTTAAGTTCTGGGCTCCTCAGGTTTGACGATCGCCCAGAAAATTATTGGGCTTGGAAGACTTCCTTCTTGAATGCCAAGGCAGGTATGAACCTCTCTCCAAG
Organism: Brachyhypopomus gauderio; assembly: GCF_052324685.1. NCBI lineage: Eukaryota > Metazoa > Chordata > Actinopteri > Gymnotiformes > Hypopomidae > Brachyhypopomus > Brachyhypopomus gauderio. The sequence continues at coordinate 17,508,852 of NC_135225.1, forward strand.
TGAGGAACTAGATCTTTTGATGAAGTGGCTTGGACATTGGTCAGCTGAGTATGTGAAGAGAATCCAAGCTGTGCATGTTAGGTATCCTGATATTGGCCTCAAGAAAGCTTGGGAGAGATTAGAAGAGACCTACAGATCCCCTGAAGTTGTTGAAAAGGCCCTTCTGGACAAAATTGAAAACTTCCCTAAACTCAGCAACAAAGATCCCCTAAAGCTCAGAGAGCTTGGAGATTTATTGCTTGAATTGGAGTCTGCAAAATCAGAAGGCTACTTGTTAGGGCTTTCATACTTGGACACATCAAGAGGTGTTAATCCAGTTGTTGAAAAGTTACCACACAATCTGCAGGAAAGATGGATTTCTTATGGGTCTCAATATAAAAACCTACACAAAGTCATTTTTCCCCCATTTTCTGTCTTCGCATAATTTGTCTGTTGTGAAGCTGATGCAATAAATTATCCAAGTTTCAACCTTTCTTCTGGTGCATTTCACACAAGGTCAGACATGACTGTCTTTTGTCAAAGTTGTCCATCACCACTCATAAAACAGGAGCAGCACAAATGGATGAGTGTGCAACATGCACATCTACTACAAAGATAACATGTTGAGAAACAGTGCCTACTGCACAAAAAGGCTCACCCTTTGAGACGTTGTAGAGGTTTCAGAGCAAAACCATCAGAGGAGCGAAAGAGCTACCTCAAGGATCAAGGAATCTGCTTCAGGTGCTGTTCTTCCACAGTTCACATCGCCGAGGACTGTAAAGCTTCAATCAAGTGCAGCAAATGTAACTGTAAGAAACACATTTCAGCCCTTCATCCGGGACCAGCACAAACTTTTTTTCATTGACTCAATCTAAAAAACTAAATTCATTTAGTCATGAATTTAGTTTTTTGGATTGAGTCAATTAAAAAAAGTTTGTGTGATTGATTAATTCAATTTTATTACATTGAGCCAATGCTTTATTTTTTTCAGTGCAGTTTTTCTGCTGCTTCAGTGTGTATACTGAGTTGCAAGGTTATTATTTACACCTTGCTATAATTCTAAAATCATCCTAAAATTAATGCATGCGTATCATATTCACCTTTAGGCCACATCGGATACAGTCTACAGTAAAACAAAGCATCAGTGAGCACATATTGTCTTTTCCAAGGCAGCAGAACCACTATTCGAGACTGAGGGGTGACGTTGAAAGGGAATATCTAAGTCCTGATCTGAATTTAGTTCGTATGTACAAATTGTATAAAGAGAAGAACCCCTTGTCTCCAGCTAAATTCTGGCTGTATCGTGACATTTTCAAACAGCAGAACCTTACATTTGGCCAGCCCAGAAGTGACACATGTTCAAAATGTGATGCATTTTTCATGAAATTGTCAAGTGTATCATCTGAAGAGGAAAGGAAAAAGTCTTAACTGAAAGTGAGCTGCACCATCGAAAAGCGGAGAAAGCCTACACCTAACTTCAGACTGATACAGAGTGGGCTAAACTAAAGAGTGACTGCCATGTAATATGTATTGATTTACAAGGTGTCATTTACACACCCAATCTGACCCATTCTAACATCTACTACCAGAGGCAGTTGGCAAATTATAACTTGTGCATCCACGAACTTGGGACAGAAGAACCAGCAACCATGTGTGTGTGGAATGAGGGGGTTGCTCACAGAGGATCTATTGAAGTTGCTAGCTGTGTTTATAAGTGGGTTCAGACAAATTTTATTAAACTGCCAATATCCAAGGAGCGCGAAGCTTGTCATATATAGTGACAGGTGTTGTGGCCAAAACAACAACTGGAGGATGCTCAATTTATTGTCACTGCTCATATCACAGCGTTACTTTAGTCAAATTGAACAGAAGTTCATTGTCTCAGGTCATTCTTTTCTTCCATGTGATCGTGCGTTCTCTGTATTTGAAAGAAGACTCAAAGTGTCTATACTTTATACACCCTCTGATGTTACTGAGATGATCAAACAAGCGAGACCACAAAACCCATTTAAAGTAATTGAGATAAAGTGTGATGATTTCAGGCTGCTACCAGACTCCGTCCTTAAATGAACCACTGGACTAAAGATCACCTCAGTGATGTGGTTCAAACTCCCAGGTATCTGATAATGTAACTGTTTCTATGTGTGTAATCTTGGAATGTGCATACCAGACAGAGCCATAGTCAGTATGAAGGGTGGAAGACATGGGCAGTCACTAAATCAAAACGTGGAGCTAGGCCTCAAGCACCAGTTTTCAGCAGACACTATCCAAGTGTCTGAAAGTTCATTGGCAATCAAGAATGAGAAGCACCATGACCTCATGACAATGCTGGACTACTTACCAACTTCTGCTCGATCTTTTTATGAATCTCTGGAATGTGAATAAAAATCTGATTCATCTAAATTTTACTTGATATTACATTGTTTTATATTGGTTATGTTTTATGGGGATTTTAGTGGGGGTGTTTTATGTATGGTTCATTTAATGTAAAAATCCAAAATGAAATTTAGATTATATAGAGTTCTATTGAGCTAGTATGTTTTCATTATTTTCTGAATGTAAATAAGTTAATCATCTACAGAAAACTTAAAATGGACTGTATATGCATTATATGTCATACAAAAAGATGAATAGTTAATTAAGAATCAAAATAAAGCGTAGAACTAATATATTTGTTAAAGTCACACATACTGTTTTTCTATGCATTGAATTTGGCAGTGGAGATAAACTGTTCTTCCACGTTCTATAAAATAAAAGCAATAATATAAAGCACTATTATAAGTGATATTTCTAAGCACCTTCATAAATAAAGAATTGCAAGTGTACATGAAGCACATTTTAGTTTTTTTAAGGTAAGAAAAATTTGTCCAAAAAAACTGACTCTATATTAACCAATGAAAATGCTAAAAATTGGTCACATGCTCTACAGGCGACCATTTTGCTTCCTTTTTCAGCACACACACACTCACACACACACACACACACACACACACACACACACACACACGTCACACAGCACCATTTTTCTCTCTCAGAAAAGTGTCTTTTTCAGCAATTCCCATCCAATTTTATGTCTTTAAAATTGGAACATTGTTGGTAAGTGAAGATGTATTTTCAAGCATTTTAAATTAGATTTAATCAAATATATCTCAGAAAAATACAAAATTTGCAAGTTGCCCTGTACTATAATGAAATCATGTGTGTACAAATTCTAACTTGAAACAGCTGGAACATTTAGCGCAGGAGTGCATGTAGAAAAAATTTAATTATCTATATGAATTTCATGTATTTTCCATGAAATTGTTTTTCTATTACATTTAGAATAATTTGTAGTTCACATAGAATATATTTGTACATTTGAATGCAGGAGATGAATACACAAATTTTCTATGGCAAGTCTAAAAGACTGTACAGTACAAGTGGCAATGCCAGATGACAGTGAGGATGAGGTGTCATGTAGTGATGAGGAAGATGAGGTGATAGGTACAACCCAGCAGAGTGAGAGTGAGGTCGATGATGAGGATGAGAATGGAGGTAGTGCAGTACTAGAAAATAAACAGGAAGTTCAGAATGAGGATGAGGCACCTGAAGATGGAGGTATAGTAGCAGGCTTGATTACTGTGGGATGAAAGTGAGGTCAGTCAGTAAGTAAATAAGTCAACAAAATTCTGCCCTTTAACGACATTATTATCTCGCAATATTTTATACCCATTCCGCCCTGTAGATGGCAGCATTGTGTCACTGAATCACTATTTCAGTCAGTATTATACTTCCAAACTCGTCCATTCATTCAAGGGCATTGGTAATGATGGATCAGAAGCTATATGAAATTAACCACTCTCCAGGGCTCTGACGTTTTGATTTCGGTGCAGAGTGAGATTTTGTGGGCAAAGGCAGGGTTGGTGTTGGTGGGGGTGTCGGAACACGGGGGTGGAGGTAGCTTGTATGTGTGTGTGCTAAGGATGTATATCTTCACTAAGGTAGATTCGATACACATCTCGATACACTGTCACCGAAACGATATAACTGCGATACTCTGAAACCCCTTGTCGATACGATGCGATACAAATCACTCCTGTTCACGATATGATGCGATTCAAAATGATTTGATAACGATATGACTTATTATCAAGATGTCATGCTGCACAACTAAAATAGGGTCTGAAGAATGACAAAATGGTCCCCTACTTATTTACTCCTTTAGACCATCTCAGATAAACCTGTTAGTAGCTCGTGCTTACACTACAACGTTGCACAAGTTAGAACAGTAAAATATTAACAAGTACCATCTGGAATAAATATGTCCGCTGTCTCGTCCTCCATGTGAAAACACTGATCGTTTGTCCATTTCTTTACAGAGAGGAGATAATTAGATGACAACCATTCAACATATGATTCTGACAATAACAAATGTACGATTGAACATTCAAAAGAGCAAAATCTACAGCTAACAGGGTGACTGGGAATAAATGGATGACATTTTAAAGAATAAAACAGATACCTTGGATCCAAGCTTAAGACACTCGAGACCCACTTCCGCCGCCTGTACATCACTACTCAGAGCAGATCTTGTGGACGTGCATGCCAATGTGACTTTGGTGGCACTGCTCTCTGAATATTGTGAAGACTCGTGGCTTGGTGTCTCCAGGGAGTCTCTCTCTGCATGTGCAGAACACAGCTGGATCAAAGATTCCTCAGACGAGCTCCTGCATAAGGCACGACGTTGCTCAAACCCAGTCCTTTTACGACAGTGTCTTGGCTTTCTGAACTCAAGCTCCAGGGAGTCGTCGATCGGGAATGATGTTTTCCCTCTGGCTTTGGCATCTTCACCATTCACCTCATCAAATGCCAAATCTAATTTGATCAATTATAGAAAATTATCAAATATAGAAAATTATACTGAGAGCAATGAATAACTAACACATTAGGTCTTTGGTAAAATATTACCACACTAAATCTCACCTGAAAACCCTGTACTTTGGGCTTCCTCTGTCTTGGAGCTTTTCTTGCTCGGGGTAGACACATCAGGGTCCTCACCAGGAAGTTCATCTGCTGGCCCACCTTTAGTCTGTAGTAGAGAAAATGGAGACATGCAACTGATTAATCAAGTGCTGGTAAACTATGTTATCCCAAGACATTTTAGATTTGATGTACCTTGTGGAGCTAACTTTTAACGCCTCATTCATGATTAGCAATTTAGACATTTTCAAAATCATATTAGTGTTTATGTGTACATGCTAAAAAGGGAGGAAACCGGTGAAGCTTCGCGAGTGACTGTGTCCTAATGTGATAGTAAACGGTTGATTATGTCACGTTGAGGACCCCGGCCCCTCCCTTTTGGGCGTGTGTTTACGTAGTCTACGTGCATCGTCTGCGTCTGTGGATATTCCGTGGTGATGGCTATGTCATGTGCTAATCCGTCTCACCTGTGAATCGTCTCGTAATCACATGGGGTTAATGTGGTTTGTCTATTTAATGTGCGCTCGCGCAGTGTCCTGTGCTCGTCGTTGTCTAAGTCTACACGTTTCTGTGTATATGGTTGGATGTTCCTCGTGCGCTATTGCGCAATCTGTGTCTGCTTTTAAAAGTGACCGTTTGTTACGGAAGGATTCAGTGTCTCATCCTTCGCCCTGCCCGCGCGTCACAGATTATATATTTGTACATAAATTTAGTACATTGTTTCCCTTTATGTACACACTTGTTTACAGTTTATCAGACAGCTTCCTTGATCTGAAATTCTACTTGACGAATTGATTTAAGAATAAATTAATAACTAATTAACTAAGGATAGCGGAATAAAGAAATATTGTGCTTAAGCGTTTCTTTACCATTTGACCTTGACCAGTCATCAATTTAAGTGGCAGCTCTCTCCGAAGACGGGCGGCGGCATCATGTGCGGCGGCGATATGGGCGGCCACGTCACGGATGGCGTCACAGGCGGCAGCGATATGGTCAGCGGCATCACGGGCAGCGGCAATATGGGCGGAGACACGGCGAGCCGGGGGTGGCATGCCGGGGAGCCTGGTTGGCATGCCGGGGAGCCTGGGCGGCGTCCCGGGGAGCCTGAGTGGCGTCCTGTGGAGCCTGGGCTGAGTCCCGGGCAGCCTGGGCAGCGTCCTGGGCAGCCTTGGCGGCGTCCCGTGGAGCCTGGGCTGTGTCCTGGGCAGTTTCCTGGGGAGCACTTCTTAGCTGAGGAACAGAAAGGTTTGTACTTTTACCAAATCTATCACGCAGAAACCCTCTACTGTCCATGCGTCAGTCACTCGGTGCATGAGAATAATGTCAGCCCACTTCACGATATTGGATAATGATAATTTTGGATAAATCATTTACACTTTCTATTTTGCAACAACCTGAGTTGTAATTAGACCTAATATAAATAGTTCAAATGTAACCGAGGAGCTAGGAATTAAGGTACCATCTCAAAGGAACTTGAACTTACGCTCATCAGTAGTCCAATTGGTCCAAACATGGTCCAATTCATTAGGTATATTGAAGAAAGCATGATCAAAGTGATCAAAAACGTCGTCAATTAATGACATAATTAATTAACGACATAATTAATTGATGTCGTTTTAAACAGTGGCCGCTCCTTTTATAGTCACTTTAATTGTGACGTCACCAGTGATGTTAGTAACGCGTTACTTAGCAATGCATTACTTAGTAACCAGAGACCGTGTGTGTGTGTGTGTGTGTGTATATATATAAGTGGACTGGACGACACGACTGAAAAGTGAAGCCTCCGTGAGTCCGCTGCCCTCTAGTGGCTGGCTGCCACATTCCCATGTAAGTGAACGGGCCGGACGAGATACAGAATTTTTATTACACGTAAAATAAGTTTTTTGAGCAATTATATTTTGTCAATTCTATAACACCAAACCGCGTTAGTATAAAGGGGTGTGGCGATAATGTGATTGACAGTTAATAGCTGCGTTGGTTGACATCTAATACCAGACGCTCAAACGTTCAACAGCAAAACTCTATCAAAACTCTCGACAGCAGTATTAAAACCTTTTACCAAGTCAAAAGTGGCTTTATACCCCACCTCAATGTCTTGTTCTGCAGTAAAATGTTTTAACAGACCATTAGGGTCAAGTTCTTTGCAGTTATTTCAGTAAGTAGCTCAGTTAGATATTTGACTACCCTGATAGCGCATATACGTCTGGAAAAGGTCGTAACATCTTAAATGTGTCCATTTGGATTGATCTTACATTGGTCTTATTAGCATCGTGTTGCAGACGTCTACGTTCGTTTTTAGGAGCAATTCACACCTCACGACCAACTCCCGATCAGAAATCGCAGCGTCGCAAGAATATCAAACATGTTTGAAATTCAAATCGCTCCTCGTGAGATCGCATGAGAGCGTCGGGTCGTATAGTGTGAGTATATGAATCGTGAGCTGTGAATTTTTAAACCTTGCGATTTAGTCGTACAGTTTGAGCTGGAGCTGAGTACACGATTTAAAATATCGTACAGTGTGCCCAGCTTAAAGCTGGGTGTACACTGTGGGATTTTTGGCCCACTTTCAGCCGATTTTTCACTCGTGCGACTATTTTTGCGATCGGGCCTAGTTTCGGCTCATTCGCGTGTCGTGCATCGTATAGTTTACGCAGGTAAACGAGGAGCGATTCACAAAATCAAATATATTTGTATAGCACTTTTCACAACATATGTTGTCACAAAGCGCTTTACAGGATTTACAAGGTTGACAATACTATGGGTCCAAATCCCTAATGAGCAAGCCAAAGGCGACAGTGGCAAGGAAAAACTCCCTAGATGGTGGGGAATAGAAAGAAACCTTGGGAGGACCAAGACTCAAAAGGGAACCCATCCTGCATTGGAACTGCTGGTCTAGAACTGCAGTTGGCTGTCGTTAGCTACATTCCGAGCCGCTAGGTGGCGCATGTCTAAAACTACAGCACGTCTAGAACTGCAGGTCTAAAACTGCAGGTCTAGAACTGCAGTTGGCTCTCCGGCTGTGCAATAAGCCTTTTTCACGCAAGGAGGAGGGGTCAAGTTCCGGGCGAGGTGATGTGTAAACCTATTTCCGGTTAGCAGCACCGCTACGAGAATGGATGCGTTTTATTACTCTGCATCTTTGGCTGACCTTCCACGCTTTAGGCAGGACGATGTTGCCAGAACCGTCGAGGAGCTATCGAGGACCAAACGAGCAAAACTCGATAAAGGATACAAGTTTTTTTTCGAGCAGTTTATTTTTGATTATGAAGGTAAATGATCCAGTTCTGTAGTTTAATTTAGCCAAGTTAACTAGCTAGCATGCCTAGCTAGCGTCTTAGCTCCGTGCTCACTCAACATTCTATCATTTATGCCTTCATCAAACTGTTTCTTATTTTTAAATAAAGCATGTGTTTTATTGTACTATTATAAGTGCCTGCATTATTGTGTCTTATGATTTTGTGTGTTCAGTGTCCAATGTTGTAGATAAGGAGATCCGTGTAAGGGCTCGGTGCTACCGGTCCTTAAAAAAAAGCGAGGAACCACACAAGCTAGAGGTCAAAGCTCACGGTTTTTTATTTGTTTCAAGCATTTTCAAGCACTTTAATCTAAATTCCAGCACTTTTCAAACCTGAAACAAAGCAACATTAAAATTGGTCAGGTAAATGTTTCTTCCCCTGTTGTTGAGGGGTGTTTCTTTATACTACCACATATCGTTTCGGACAAGCGGTTCGAGCAGGGTCGCGCGAGGTGTGCAGACGCGCGCGCTATGGTCACTCGCGAAAGTATAAACCTAGCTTAACACAACGAATCTGACCAAACACCTGAAGGCACGCATATTTGTACAAAACATATTCATATTTGTACACGTAGGTGATTATTCCCATTTCTAGTATTATAGCATACAAAATTGTGTCTGATTATGGTATCCTAGCATAGTGTGTGTGTGTGTGCTCTAGACCCAAAGCCCAGACAGACTTGTACATAGGATGTGCACGGAAAGCCTCTAGGCGGGATTTCACTCTGCTGTACACAGACTGCCTCGCTGGCCGAGTCCAGCTGAAACGATGCAGTATAGCACCTTTCTTCAGCCACGTTTTGCCCTTTGCCGTAACGTAGATGTCTTGCGGCTCAAAATGTGCGCTACACACATGCGTGCTGTTTCTAATAACCTGGAAATTCGGCCCCTCATTCCTTCTAATGGCTATCAACCGCTTCTTTCTGAGTTCCTCGTCAGCTGGGAACGAGTGGAAACTCAAATAAGGCTGTTTTTGTTTGGAATTAGAGCACAGCGGTACGCTGCAAAAACACTTGCTAGTCACTTGCGCCATGGCAGAAGTACGAACGCTCCAAACGGAAATGATTTTACACAGAACTGTCTAGACCGGAAACGTCGACCCCGGAAGCGAGAGAAAGGCCTATTGGATGCATCTCCACAAATTACACAAAAATAAATTATACAGATGAATACACAAGTCCCAAACAAATCACATAATCAGGCTAAGTATAAGGTAACTAGAATGAAAGTTCTGGGTGTTGATATTGTCAATTGTCAATCTTTTGCCGTTATTTTCGTCGGCAAGTGTGAAACGTTCGCCTCGCTCATGCTGCTTTCAGTCTGCTCCTCTTGAATGCAGTGTTGCCAACTCCTCAGTAAGGAAAGTCACTGGTTGTCCTAAAAGTCGCTAAATTACGTCATCGCCTAATTTGCATAATATGTTTTTGAAGCTGTAAATAAATAATGTTGGAAGAGAAAAAAGTGAGTAAAAAACACCCTAAATATGTTAGAACTACAAATGAACAACATCTGTTTCCTTTGAAATAGGCAGTCACTTCTCAGAAGAACTACATGACTTTAATGCTTTGTATAAATCATTTTTTTCACGTCAATTACATAAATATTTTTTTGCTGTGTTGTTAAATGTTAGTATAATGAAATGTTAGCAGTAAGCAGGAATGAATTTATATATTTACATCCCGCTCTGTAAATACAGGGCGGGGCGTCAGCGGCAGCTTCGGACATGCGCAGTTCATTTGTAGTGTGGAGGTGGAGCGGTGAGGGTCTCCTCTGAGTGTGAGACTGCACCGAGTGTTGTGGGGCGGGGCTCACGGCAGCACCCGCCCCAGAGGACAGCAACTGAAGAGCGTGTGTGTTCAGAGTCTCCAAAAGTCTCCGATAACACCACAAAAAGTCGCTAGATTTGTCGCTAGTCGCTTTTTACTACAAAAAGTATCTAGAGGGTCTGAAAATTCGCTAAGTTGGCAACACTGCTTGAACGTATACACGGAAGTAAGGCGGAAGTTTGTTGACGTCACATCAAGATGACATCAGTGATTGGTCAAATTTGCGGGAAAGTTGCGGTGATTGGCTGAAGTTGCAACACCGCCCTGATTTCACGTGATTTGCTTGAATTTGCGTTGAAGTTGCAAATCGCAACATCGCGAAATTCTGGAGGGTCTGAATAACCTCTTAAATGTATGCGCCTATGCTCGTTTGTTTAATTTATCTCTTTTAAATAAAGTGCACAGCAAACACGCATCGTGAACATACCCCTTTTGAATAAGGAACCAACTTCAGCTGCCGAATAAGGAGCTGCGAATAAATAGCCAAACGAACCTGCAGCTGCGAATAAGTAACCAACTTCAACGTCGTGGAGGCTCGAACTGTAAACGTTTTGTAGAGGAATGGAGACGCTGACCAAGGAAAAGCTGAAGAGAGCAGAGAAGACTCTTAGACAGTACCTTCCTAAATCTCAGCAGGTGTGTAACTAACGGAAAAGAAATACATGAAATTGTCTTATTTATCAGGATACTGTCGTAATTCAGTCATTCAGTTTTAGAATATGTGTATAAAAAGGGTTGTTTGCATTCAACTCCTGTACTGTAGGAGTTCCTGTAGAACAGTTGTCTTATAATGGGCATCTACTTGTGAAACCTTTAGGAAGTATTTCTCCCTGGACAAAAGATCATTTTAGTTCAACTGAAGTACCTGAGACTATGACATGGACGGAAAGCTATAAAAATTAAGACCAACAAATATTCTCAGGAAATTTGAGATAAAGTTGTAGATAGCACTGGATCATTATCTGAAAATGAAAACTGACATGCAGCCATAAGCTCAGACAAGGCTGTATCTCAGACAAATTGATGGTGTAAAATACATGAAGAAACGTAACCTGTATTGGTCTGATTTTTTTATGTTTTAGAGAAACTACACCTTTCAGTAATGACATGCCAGGAGAAAGGTCAAAGCTACACAGTAATGGCCAACTCAAAGTCCAGATTGTATAATGGGCAAATCAAAGTCCAGATTGTATAATGTGCAAGTCAAATTTAAGATCTTGGACTAATTATGTGACAAGTTTTATCTAAATAACCTGAATAACAAGGAACAAATCTGCCAGGGAAAATGGGCGAAAGTCACTCCCCAACAAAGCTGGGAAGCTGGTAGAAACTTACCCCAACCAATTTAAAGCACAGAAAAGGTGGTTCTACCCAGCAATGGTAGGAAACCCTGGGAGTGTGAGGGTGCAAATTTGGAAGTTTATACTTGTGCAAAATGTCTTGGAATGCTGAAGCATTAAGATTTTCCTTCACTAGAAGGGGCCTAGGGCAATCCCTGAAAAACTGCAAACCTATAGTATTATCTCTCCTCCACCCCTCCTGTAGTATTCTCTACTCCCCTCCTGTAGTATTATCTCTCCATCACTCCTATAGTATTATCTCTCCTCCACTTCTCCTATAGTATTATCTCTCCTCCACGAGGATTTACGCTTTGCAACCCGATTCGTGCATCAGACTGCCAGAGAGAAGAGAAAGTCAAAGTCAAATTTATTTATATAGCGCTTTTCACAACACACGTTGTCACAAAGCAGCTTTACAATCGTATGGGTCCAGATCCCTAATGAGCAAGCCAAAGGCGACAGTGGCGAGGAAAAACTCCCTATAGGGTGGGGATTAGGAAGAAACCTCGGGAGGACCAAGACTCAAAAGGGAACCCATCCTCCATTGGGTGGCCCATTAACACAAGTCCGTGGTCACAGGGTGGTTTCAAATGTGAGTTAGAGAACTGAATGACTGAATGAAATAGCATTTAGTGATTAAGAGGGGTGTCCCAGTACTTTAGTCCATGTAGAGTATGAAGTAGTAGGACGGAGTAACTATACTGGATTCCTACACTGGGTTCCACTGTTAAAATTGTCCAATGGTGATGGTATATACATGTACATTTTTGTCTCTAGGTGTATGGATGTGTTTTCCTGATGGGTCGAGTGCAAGCTGACCCTATGGAGGTGATGGTTGACCGATGGCCAGACTTCAGTGTGATGATCATCAAACCGAAAGTGCAGGAGGTATGGAACAGGAGAACTTAATGGAGAATGCCAAGAATGACATACTGCCTCACAGTGCTCATGAGTAGATACTGGTCTTCAGTCTCAGGGCTGCCTTATGTTTCTTATGCATAGGTTGCTGACCTTTTCAAAGATGGATTTGTTTTTACCAAAGATGAAGCTTCTCTCAGGAACATTCTGGAAAAGACAGACTTTTTGGACAAGAAACAGTACTTCTGTACAAGTATTCTGAATGTTTTTAATGCTTACAACTAATCCATCATGTAAAATGTACAATCATAAATTTACCCAAATATGCTGCAAAGAAATGCATTTATGAGATTTTACTTTTCTCCTTCAGTTTATCCTTGTGATTTTACCTGTTCAGGTGTTGCTACGTGCCATGAGGAGGTGCTAAAAGCTGTAGCAGCAGCCAAGGGTGTGCCTAAGAAAAGACTGGCTGTCTGCCGTCTGATGACACTGCCCGATCTCTCGAACCTTACAAATGACAGGTAAGTGACTTAATCCCAGGGCCAGACATATAAAAATGTAAGGCCTTTCATCTCAGTATAGAACTGGTTTATTGAGTGCAAATGGTTAATTGTACAGGACTACTTCAGAGTACCTTTAGTGTTTTCACACTTATACTGAAATGCTTGAGTCTGCACCCAGCAGGGCCGGCGCCAGAACATATACAGTGAGGGGGCGTCAGAAAATTTCGGGGGGGGTGTGTGTGCGTGTAACGATTGTCGAGCTGCCGAGGGGGCACCATGTAGCGATTGTTGTAAAATAAATGGGTCTTATTTTTTACATTGAGGGGGCGGGACACCTCGCCTGAGGGGGCGACGCCCCCATTCTCCCCCCCGTGGCACCGGCCCTGGCACCCAGGGCTGGTTTTGGGCTTAAGGCTCATTATAACTGTTTGCTTTCACACGTGACCAAACACATGTGTCTCACGGAGCAAGCAGACCTGGGTCCTGAAAAAACGTAAAAACGCCGTGAGGTAACTCTCCTTCTCCCTCTGCAGGCTGTCCGTACAGACGTCATCTCTCACAGAGTCTCACATTGATCTTGTGAACAGCACCTGGAAATTCGGTGCTGAAGGATTCAGTAAAAGAATGGTGAGGGACATGATCGTGAATTTCCCTTCTTCTTGCGTGCTGGACGCGGACGGCCATCCGGTGTCGTGGATACTGACCTACTCTTCCTGTGCGATGGGTATGCTGTATACACTGCCTGAGCACAGGAAGAAAGGTTACGCCAAAGCCGTGGTCTCCGCACTGGCAAAGAAACTCCATTCTGGGGGCTACCCAGTGTTCTGTTTCATCGAGGAAAACAACCAACTGTCCTACAGACTTTTCAGAAGTCTAGGCTTCAACGAAGACAGCTCTTACAGATTTGCTTGGTATGACTTCCATGAAAGGCCCCTCACTCCACTATGATTTTGGGCCTTCGGACATTCTCATGTAGACAATATTAACACAAGGTGTGAATTATTAAAACAATTGTCAAACTACATGTTCTGTAATACATAATAACCTTGACCTTAATTTACATCAAATTATAAGTCCTATTTTAATCCTATTACTCCTGTTTATTTTTAATGAGTTTAATGATACATTAGAAAAGACGTCTGAGAGTTCCCCAAAGCTCTGAATAGTTGTACAACTGTAAATCTTCCTCATTTACATCTAAATTAGCCTAATATGATGTGTAATCCTTAACATTTGCTTTGTGAGGTCATCACATTCTGCATAGTGATCACAGACAACGAATACTGTCATCCATCTGTGGACATTCAAAATAAATCACCACACCTCCACTCCACCCATGTTTTGGTACTTGTATTGTATATTATACTGTTTATGTAGCAGAACATTCTCAACACTGGGTTCATTAAAACATCTGTTTATTTTTTCAGAATATGCACCAAAAACATACACACAAAGTAAAGGTCTTTTTTTTAAGAAACCCATTTTTTGTGGTTAACTGTTGCTTCTCATTTATATAATTGTTTCCTGTATAATGTTATACAAGAACAGTGTTGCAGTTTTTCAAGTTCTTGAGCCATTCACTGGGGAGGACAGAATGAGAGGAATTCGAACAACACAGTATGTATCTTTTCTGAGAATCATCTCCAACCCTTTAAGTGATGAAGAGCAGCATAATCTGGAGGTCACAGTTACACCATGGCCATTCTGGCATTCTTCTCCATGTACTCCTCCAATCGGATGAGCCATCTCTCCCAGTACTGCTGCACCTGCTTCGCATTCAACCAATGGGAGTGGGCCGGGGCGCCATCTTTGTAAGCCACTACAATCAACCCATTTTCCACCTGCACAGACCGAACATTCGGGGTTAGAACCTAGTGACTAAGCAAATACGGATCACTGGACTGACCATTGTAGCACCGATAGTGCAGAAGGCTGAAACATGTGGGTGAATCTTATAATTAAACATCTTGTATTACATGTGAGCATGATGACCTAATCTCATGGCTTCCATGTTAGTTCTCTGCACCTTTTAGTAAATCAGTGTTTACATGACCCAATTAACCCAAATAATTTTGGTCAAAATGTCTAAGTGTGTTATTTGGAGAATTGTTCACTGCTTTTAATTGTATTGTAAGGCGTATCAAAATCACAAGACGAGGCAAAAAAAAAAAAAAAGCTAAGCAATATATTTTTGTCCCTATCATCAGCTTTAGCACCAACATACCTGGTAGTTGTAGTTCTTGTCACTATTTAAGGCCCCTATGTAGGCCGCCAGCTGCAGGGGGTTGTCATACGTGTTATGGAGGAGGGGTTTAGGTTTCTCTGATGTCTTCCAGTCTATAACACACAGTGAACCCCTGTGTATTACATGACAAAGGGTCCTTAGGGATTCGTTAAGATAGCATAAAAACAACAGAGACAGAATATACAAAACACAACAGGATTGACAGGATTTAGTCATTTGGCCAGAAGGCATGAAGAGGCTCGAAATCAAAGAGCTTTTTTACAGCAGGAAAGTACTGAAAGCAAACAAAGTACTGATTATCACACAAAGTACTGAATCTCACTTGTACGTGGCGACACAGTCCACAACGCCCAAGTACTGCAACGCCTCATGACGCACAGCGCTCTCAATGGCTCGCGCTCCCGTGACATCATCCAACACATGACTGACGCTTTGCAGATACCCAACCACGTCCTCGTGACCCTCCGTGTCATCTTTTAGGGGGTTTTCTGGAGTCAGAAGTCCTTCAATAGCTGCGTGGAACAGCCTTCCCTGCATAAAAAGATCTAAAAACCAAACAGTGAATATGGTTTAAGTATCATATTCTGGCTTTGGCGGCTAAGATGAAAGATGTTAAACAGGGTCCTACTTGTGCTGTATTCTTTGAAGCCCTCCTCTCCAAGCTCGGCAATCTTCCTTCTCCTCCACCTCTCCAAGTAAAAGGCTTGTTTGGCAGACATTGTCTGCTGCAGTATTTTGGTCACGCTGGGCACAGCGGGTTTACTCGCATTTCTTTGCACAGTTAGCCGGCCCACGGGTCTCTCCTCTGACTGCAGACCGCTTTTTGCATCGTTTAATAGTGGATATGGATTTTTTATTATTTTGGACACCTCGGGTTTGGATCTTATAATATCCCCATACAACCAGCTGTCTTCATTTTCAATACTCTCTGGAGTCTGTGAGCTCACTCTCGTGGACACAACAGCCCGTACTAGCGATGAGTAACGCTCAGTATCCACAGAGCTATACTCGCTGCTCCTTTTGCGCGCACGCAACAACGAGAATGAAGAAAAAGTAGGCACACGTGAGCGCGTGCGGAGAGGGACGTGACCGGAGAATAAAGGCGCGCGATGCGCCCGCGGTCTACACACTGGCATTATGATTCCCATTCTGAGACTGGGAAACTACTTCCAGACGTGCCTAGTAAAGCACCATTTTTGATGACGGTGACGGACGATATGGCCCAACACCTCCATTAAAACGTCCTTCGCCTCACAAAACTTTTCACACTCCGGTTCGAAAGCTTTGAGCATGTACCCTTCCTGGTTTAAAAAGAATTGGGAAGTGTAGTTCTATCTCCGATACAACACATGCGACGTCTTATCTCAGAACTACATGTCCCATAATGCATTTGATGCGCAACGTTATATCGTCTTCCAAACCTATACAAAACAAATAATAGAAATATTTGTTCCGGAACAACATATTCTAATAGTAAGTGTATAAAAACAAATGTATAAAACAATTATAACAAGTGTATAAAACAAATATAACAAAGTGTCGAATAAAAAAGGGGAAAAAACCAATTTCTCGTGACTGCATCATAAAGCAGCAACGAAACAGAAAGCTAAAAGAGCTCAAACATATCCTAGAACCACCACTCACTAATCAACATCACTCAAATAAACAGCCTTTGCAGAGCAGATTGGTGAATTTTCTGCTGTGTGCCCTTGTCCATTCTCACAAATCCAACAATATTTACAGAATTAATCTACGATGTAATTACATTTTTTGGCGTAACCTGTAGCTTTGCAGGAAAACAAAAGAGAAGCTGGATTATAATAATATCCCATCATATTTAAAAGGCCCAGAACAAGGTCCAGTCTCGGTGAGTGGCGGGCGTTACCCCACCCTACTCCCTCCTCCTTTTTGGTGACGACAGAAAAAAGTACCAGCTTGGTACCTGCAGTCAACCAAGTTTCTAACATTTAACCGCACACCCAGAGCACATAAACCCGAAGTATAACTATCATGACCTCCGTCTCGCAGGACAGCGACAGGGACAAAGTGAGTGTTTCTGACGACCTTCGTCTTTATTCGGGGTTTATGCGAAAATGTGGCGCAAACTCGCTCGTACCAACGCAAACCGCGCGGCTGCCCCGCAGCTGGACGTCCGACCCGGTCGGGTGGCAGTAGCCACGTTAAAATGTCCGTTAACTGCAGAAGTTTTAGCTACCGACCACTTACATCTAGCTGATTAGTGAAAGGAGTGTCGCTGTTTTAAGAGAGGAGTGTAGCTCGCATGGCTGGAGCTGTGCGGTAATCAATAACATGGCTGACCCGCTTGTGTCTTCCCGTAGTTTGCTTATTTATTTATTTTTATCTCACGGCTGTCAAAACTTCAGAGTTCTCCACCTGAACGCAGTGACCCTGCGGTGCAGCAGGTGGTGTTTCAGCAGGGCTCCTGCTCCACAAACGTGCGAGATGTAACACATGATCCTAACGTCGGTGAGAAGGTTGAAGGGTGCACAGACTGTCTGTGCAGAGTCGGTTCTGGAGGTTTCTGGTGCTGCATCTGTTCATGACCCGCGAGGTCCGGGTTACACACACGCTGTTATATCACCATGCTGTTGATCTTGGTTCCTGTACACTGAGCTTCTACCGTGTCGTCTGGGTTGTGCTAATCAAGGCCTCTGTCAGGGTGAAGGCCGTGAGATGTTGGTGGAATTACAGGTATCCAGAAGTTCTAGAAGTGTTGAGATTAAAAGTTAAATAAATATTTTCAAACATGCATCAAATCGCGTGTTATGGCATTCTGTTCTGTTTTTCTGCCTTTGTTTTTTTCCTTTTCAAAACTTGCATCGACAAATGTGACAACTATTTATAAGTAATGATAAAGTGTTTTTTAATGAATGAAATTTATTTCTGTTACGGTATCCTGTAGAAAAACAGTTATTCTCTCCATGTCATTATGTAGACATAATGTAGACACAGTAGTTTGGAATACTGTAAGGATTCTTCTGTGCGTTTGTGGCTGGCGTGGGCAGAGATGTGTTTTGGATTTTTAAAAAGTAGTTTGGTATTTGTCACCTAAAGTCTTGTCTGTGAATAGTAGATCTGATCAGTTCAAACATAAATTGTAAGGAGATATTTCCTAAAGCTTTGGTGCATTTAAATAGCCTAGAAATCCATTGTTGCTTAAAAATACAAAAGAGAAGTTGGAGCAAGAAAGAGCACTTATCTGAGAGTTTCCTGTTTCCTGTGTGGATTATTTTTCTCTCGGTTCATCTCTTTAAGCTGACTCTGCACTGCTGTTGTCCAGAACTGCTTGAGCAGATGTAAGCCAGACTAAAGCTGTTTCCTCCTAGTAGGTGTTCCTGATCTGTTTGGTTTGGGTCTAAACTTCGGTGGAGCTGTGAGTGTTTGTCCCCTGCTCTGGACTAGGGTTTGGAGTGGTTCTGTGACAGCATGGGAAATCTGGACTAGGGATTTTAAATCGATCGATCTAAATACTCAAAGATGGTTCAACTTTTTCTTTTGTTCTGTTTTTTGTGTAGTATATGCTTACTAAATGCTCATATGTCAGTCAACACAATTACTTCTGAAGTCTCATTCACTTTTCACTACAACTGAAGTTACACACTGAAGTCTGTAGTTCCTGTACAGCTGCAGGAACAGGAACCCAGAGATCCCAGAACGTGGTGAGAATTTGGCCAAAACTCCAGTGCAATGTGCTTCATTTCCCAAATGTAGCGGATCGGCTACAAGTTTAACTTGGTCCACTTGATTCTTTTAAGGGAAATTTATAAGCAGTTGAGTTGTCTGTAATCTCAAATAGACACGCTTGGGCTGTTCCTGATAAAAGCACCCGAAATTACCACTTCAAGGGCGTCTGCACGGGCTGCCTTGTTTTGGTGTGAGTACGTCCTTCCAGTGAGATGCCAGTAGGGGCTGCTTGCTGTCACGTACCTGTAAGACGTACCTTAAATATATGCCTACACATTTATTTACATATAATTACTTGTATACATATAAGTCATGTGTAAAAAGGAGTGGATTTAGAAAAACATTAACAATAGTGTTCTCCTTTTTTTTCTGAATAGCACAGTTTATTCTAGTAATATGATTCATCCAGTCAGTTATTTCAAAACAAATTCAAAAGCTCTAGGCTAAATGGGCCGCTTGTTACTTTACTGTATTTTCTAGTATGTTTTTTTCTGAAATGGCAAAAAAATTGATATAAACAAATCCTTTTGTTAAGCTAAACAAATTAGCTTGTTGCCTGGTTTGCAATTATTCTTTCAGTGAAATGCAGTCCATAATGAGCCTGACAGCTCTGTAATCAGTCCAAGGTCAGGTGTTGGTGCAGGCCTTTCGTTTGTAAATGTGTGAGATGTGTGGAGTCGTAATACTGGGTGAGGATGGCTGCGTGGACGTCGGAAGGCTGCGTGGAGGTCGGAAGGCTTCCCTCCTCTAGAAATCTTCGTTGCAGGCGCATTCATGCTAGAACATGCTGTCACATGTGCTGCTTTACAGCCCTGGGAACAGGGAGCGGTAGCAGTGACAGAGGCCTTCAGAGATCCAGTGGGCAGAACTCCAGAACGACGGATATTGTGTGCGGTGTTGTGTTTTATCTTCTGTTTTGTTATTTTATGTTGACGCGTACATGGAGAACCAGAGCTAACTCCTCATATTCACAGCCAGTCCTTCTCCTCCGGACTGTTGTGTGAAACTCGATTTTTGTTTCTACCAAAGCACCTGTTGTGGTACAGGGGAAAGAGAACTTCTGTCTTCTTGGTTTCTGCAGCTGCGGTCTGTGTCCGTGGACCTCAACAATGACACCCCTCTCTTCATTGACATTCCTGATGCGCTCTGTGAACGTGACAAGGTCAAATTTACAGTCCATACCAAGGTACGTGTCAACATCAATAAAATTCTGCAGTATTTGCTTGTTTTTGTTCTTCCACATACAATTTGCAAGTTAAATCTTATTATACTAACTCATGTGCCCTGTATGATTTTTAGACTACACTAAACTCCTTCCAGAAGACAGATTTTTCTGTCTCACGGCAACATGAGGACTTCATCTGGCTCCACGACACGCTTGTGGAAACCGAGGATTATGCTGGCCTTATAGTGAGTTCCTCTCACAGTGCTCGAACTCAACAAATACACAACTTGGGTGGATAGATAGGCTATTGTAGACGCACTGAGCCAATGTGGAGACTACATTGTCCTATTGTCAAGCTGTCTCTGCATAGCAGGCCACATAGCAGATCACTGTGCCCTTCTACAGGGGTATTTTTAAGATCTGTGTCTCCAGACATGGCTGTTGAAAAACTGTACATGTTGAATTCCTGGTTGGTCATTGGACAGTTTGTCTTCTGCTTTCAAAATTCAGCTGGTGGCTGATCAAAATAGAAAAAATTTTATTGTGTATAGAGATTCTAAGCAAATCTGTGTAGTGAAGTTATTCCATAGAGTTCTGTGCAGTCCGTTGTCCTGTAATGAAGCTCGTGATCTTGGCACATTGGGAGCTGAGTCTACAGTGTTTCTGTACCTGCTACCCAGATACATATTAGATAAGGAAAGCTGGGATCTAGTGTCTTGACATAAAGGTGAAACCCAGTCGCTCCAGATCAGTGTTATCTAACACGTGCTGTAGACAGCAGCCTTCTGAGAGCCTGTTTCCAGCAGGGGCCTATGGGGCAGCATTCAGAGCCCTTGAAACTGACACCATTAATTGGGGCCCTTTGGTCAGCAACCGCATGCATGGATCTACATGGATCCAGCAGAATTTGTCAGTGTTTGTTAACATGTTAATGTACAACGTTGGAATTTCTCACTGTGCTTTTATAGTTTGAATGCGTAAAATTGTGAGGTGGTTAATAGTCAAGTGCTGGTAGCTGTGGGTCAATGGGGAGAGAGGTTGTGGAGAGACCAGCAGGAAGCCCCAGACCACTGTCCTCATTCAGACCAGGCCCTGGAATGGGTTTCCTCTCCCTCTACCTTTTACGTGAGAGACGGCCTCACCGTGCTGCCCCTCAGATGTCTCCGCCCATCAGATGTCCCCGCCCCTCAGATGTCCCCGCCCATCCAGCTCCACGTTTTCACACTGTCTGTTGTCGCCCATCTAGATCCCCCCCACTCCTCCCAAACCCGACTTTGAGAGTCCCCGGGAGAAGATGCAGAAACTCGGCGAAGGAGAAGCCGCCATGACCAAGGATGAATACGCCAAAATGAAGCAGGAACTGGAGGCGTGAGTCCAGAGCTGCAGCGTGGCCGTCTCCGTGTGGCTCTGGAGCTAGAGGAGGTGTGACCTCTGACCTTTCTATGCCTCCCTCTGTCCCTGTTCAGGGAGTACTTGGCTGTGTTTAAGAAGACTGTGCAAGTACATGAAGTCTTCCTCCAGCGACTCTCATCTCATCCAGTCTTCAGCAAGGACAGGAACTTCCAGATATTCCTGGAGTATGACCAGGATGTGAGTTTTCTGCACTCCGTATCATTTACCTCTTCTTTAGGGCAGAGAAGAGAAACATACACATGGGGCCAGGGGCACGGGAATGTCCTGTAAAGCTGCAACGTTGGTAGGATGAACAGAGAGGACACACACACACACACACACAAACACACACACACAGGAAGACTGTGACCCCAAACCACATCCTGTTTAGTACAGATCAAACAGCATTAATATGTTCTATGTTGATTATGGTGACCCATTTTCTAACTGACCTTTGACCTTTGGTTGCTTCTCCTCCTCCGATTGGTCCTCTAGCTCAGTGTGAGAAGAAAAAATGCCAAAGAAATGTTTGGTGGCTTCTTCAAGAACATGGTGAAGACCGCTGATGAAGTCCTCATCTCAGGAGTGAAGGTATTACAACGCTGGAGTGATCCAGAACACCGTTGCAGTCTTTCTGGAAAGCACACAGTGTAAACCGGTTGATCACCAAACACACTGAATATTGGCCCACGCCAGCTGGGGCAGTACGCACCTTTTCACATTTTCACACTGTCTCACCCCTTTATACAGCCATGTGTTCACTATAACGACTGATGTAGAGTAATGCTGGAATTGCTTTGGTTTGCAGGAGGTGGATGACTTCTTTGAGCAGGAGAAGACGTTTCTCCTCGACTATTTTGGCAAGATCAAGGACGCCACTGCCAAAGCCGAGAAAATGACACGCTCGCACAAAAGTACGCCACTCACGTGCCCCGTCACGGCTCCCATCCCACAAACACGTGTGACAAAATCCTCAGAGTCATGTTAGGATGCTTTTTGATCTCGTTGGAGAAAGGCCAGATACTCTCTATACTGGTGCAGATGGACATCAATGCTTTAATGGAGTTTGCTGGATAAATGTGTTGAGATCATGCACAGTGACATGTGGCTCTAGTTGATCCTCTTCGACACTGCTATGACTGTTTTGCATGTCGAAGGGAGGCAGAGAATTTTGGACTGTTCGGTCTAATTTTGAATCAAAACGAGATCATGTAGACATGAACCATATTGGAGTTTTTTCATCTCTTTATAGGCTGTGTAGCTGTTTTCAGCTTTAACCTTTTCCTGCTGGCGTTTCCTGGTTCTGGTAATGGAGCCGCCGCTCCATGTCTCGCGGGAACTTAATTTTCTTATCTCCTAGATGTTGCCGATGACTACATTCATATTTCTGCGACACTGATGACCATCGCTGCGGATGACAATGAACCTTTGAAAAAGTGAGTATCTGAACGCCAGGTTGGTGTTGCTGTCGCAGGGTAATGTGTGGTCCTAATACCAAACCCCGTGTCTTGTTTCAAGTCCAGTGAGTTGCAGCAGACTTGTGCGGTCTCAGGAAGTCTGGCTATTCCACCAGTGTGGAACTGTAATTATATTCAGGATACGATGTCACATGTCCACATAGGGCTCACCCTGCTCACTTGAATTCATAGACCACAGTCTTGCGAGCTTTTCTCAGAGGTCACCCTGTTGACTCCTCCTTTCATGTGTGATTTGCTGAATTAAACCCACACAGCCTCCAGAAGATTCAGCACTCCACAATCACTTTAAAACCAGAGAATTCCACTATTGCCTAATAAAGATTGAGATTGCCTCAGAGTGGGAAACACTGGTGATACTGCTTTTTGTTTCTTTTAGCTTTCCAAATCCGTGCCTTTATACTGACCATAACGGCATTGCTCTAGAGGACATTATCACAGTCTCCTGAGGGATGTGTGTTTATGCTGTTGTACTGCAGTGTAACTGCACCCATTTTGTACTGTACTAATGCCTTGAGCTTGTTGTGTTGAGACATAAAACGGCTCATGATCAGCACTGGTAACAGAAACCTGTGCTATTCCTGCTCATACTTCCCATCTTGTGTCTGTGGTAGTTTCTCAGTAAGGGAGTGACGTCTCCGTGAGTTTTCACCCAGCTCAAATGTTCTGATGTGGGAATTCAGAGCTGTTTTCTGTGTTGTGTGCCATCAGGGTTATGCTCATTCCTGGAGAGTGAGACATTGTAACATTGTAGCAAAGTTAATTTGGCTGTCTTGGTATCAGACCAGCAGAGGGCGCTATAATGCTTTCAGCACTTTCTCTTTTATTTTGAGTGATGTATTACGTCTACATCTAACAATGTGGCATCTCACTTACGATTCTTTTGATTCATTTAACTGTTGTGTAAATATTTATAAATTCCACATCAAGTTTCAGATGGCAGACATTAGTGTAGAACTCCGAGTCACAGGAACCTTGTTCTGTGTGATTACTCTCCTCACAGACATTTGGAGAAGCTTGCTGAACTGCTAGAGAAGCTGAGGGTGAGTTTTCCTGGATATGGTAACCCTTTGACTCTGAGCCTGTATTTAAGCAAGGCATGTAATGTGTGTGTGTGTGTGTGTGTGTGTGTGTGTGTCTGTGTGTAGAAAGTGGAGTCCAGGGTAGCATCTGATCAGGAGTTGAAACTCACTGAGCTGTTGAGATACTACATGAGAGACATCCAGGCTGCGAAGGTGAGAACCTGCAGTCATGTGGGACTTGTCGCCTTTATTAGATAAGATTATTAGATTATTAATTATTAACCAGTGCTAACACAGTGATTGGTTTAACTCACTGAGCAGTTCTAGTGTGTGGAACCATAGTGTGTGTGTTCCGGCAGGACCTTTTATATCGGCGCGCGCGGGCCCTTGCCGACTACGAGAATGCCAACAAGGCCCTGGACAAGGCGCGTCTGAAGACCAAAGACGTCAGCCAGGCGGAAGAGCAGCAACAGCAGTGTTTGCGGAAGTTCGAAAAGCTCTCCGAGTCTGGCAAGAAGGGTGTGTTTCTGGAGGCACCGCTCTGCCAATCCTCACCACAATGACTGTTTATTTCACAGATTTGTTTGTGTTGCAGAGCTCACGAGCTTTAAGGGCAGACGTGTCATGGCCTTCAGGAAGAACCTGATAGAAATGGCTGAACTGGAGATAAAGCATGCTAAGGTGTGTGTGTGTGTGTGTGTGTGTGTGTGTGTGTGTGTGTGTGTGTGTGTGTGTGTGTGTGTGTGTGTGTCTGTACACAGGTACCTGTTAGTTTTAGTGCCACCCCATTCATTTTGTTCTCCCTCCCCTCCTAGAGCAACATGTCCCTGCTGCAGGGCTGCATCGAGGTGCTCCAGACCAACTGACCCACGATCACGACTGCCCACCTGCTTAAGGGCAAAATGCAGGAACACTTCAAGCTCTCTTGCTCTTCCATAACCACTCGAGTGGCCTAAACGACGTGTGTCGTCCACGTTTACAGGGCTGCGTGTCTTCCTCTGTCTTACTCTTATCTCTTCCTCTGTGCCTTAAAACTGCTGCGAGAGCTCCCGGCAGTGTGACCCCGAGATGCGGTCGTGTCCGGGAGCGGGGCGGTACCTGCTGTTCTCGCTACGTTTCAGTGCTAATAAACAACTCTCCTCCCCTCTCAAGCCCTTCCGCCTGGCCCCCGCCCCTCTCTGGGTTTCTCCTGCGTCTCGCCTCTTGCATTCATGAGCCAGAACTGATTAACGAAAAAGCTACAAATGGGACAAACCAACAATGTGCCCAGAATGTTTACAGTTGTTAAAATATAACAATAAAGTGCCAGAAGATCTTTTTTGCAGAATCAGATATAACACAATAGTTTTACAGTATGTTCCTTCAGCTTTCATTTAATTTTTTCAGATCTCTAAATATTCATGTTTTATAAGCACTTGCTGGTCAGCCAAGTTCAGAGCAGAATTCCAGTGTTCTGTGTTTATATAACTTTAACTGACTTAAATAATGTTCAGGGTATCATGTTTGCATACATTAACGTTAACGCCAGCTAGCCCCTAACGTTAACGCCAGCTAGCCCTTAATTTAATTTGCAATAGATACTGATGATACTTAACCAACTGCATGACATTAAAAGTGGACCAAATATCCGTCTGGCACAGGGACTCTGAGTTACTGTTTTGTAAAAGCACTATTGAACTATTAAAAGTACTTCTCAGTTATTTTTGAGTTCAGGTTTTTGAATATAAGTGGACATTTTGATAACTGAATGTATTTTCTAATGGAGTCAAGTTTGAATTTTCCTGTGAAGTCTTCAGTTTTGTAGAAGAATCCCAACTTGTAATAATGGCATTAAATAAGTCCTGTTTTCCAAACCTGACACACTGAGTCTCCAGTGATTTGTTTACAAGTTGTTCTTAGTTTTTTTTAGCTATACTGTTTTATTTTACTCTACTGATGATAATTCAGACGCTGCACAGACACCTTTACACTACAGAAAATCTAAAACATCTGTACATACAGTTTTAAATGCTGTCAATAATATATTGAAATGACATGTTTGGTGAGTGTTGTGACTCGGTCGTCCTCGGTCAGCCATAACCACGTTTCTAACTAAATTGCTCTGGGTTGGTTGTCTATAGGGAGACTGATTTCCTGTGGACAAACCTGACTTCCAGGTGGTGCTTGGATCCAGTATGGAGAAGCACCACCCATCAGGGACGTTCTTTTGCAACATATACAAGGATGGATGTGAACACTGTAGACTACGTTGATCTGTTTCTGTCCTCTTCGTTGGTTGTATTGAAATAAATGTATGGAAAAAATGCTTTTCCTAAAATGGGTGCTTTAGAATAAACGGTTCCTTTACACCTAAAAACACAAACTGTTTTTCCACGAGAGAAGAAAGTGTTGGGTTGTTGGGAGATGATTCTTATCTTATGGCTGTTTTTTTTTTCTATAGTCTTTTGTTTGACCTGGCTGTACGCGGAAGTACGACCTTAATAAAGTGTCCCTAGTTCCTCCCTCTCAGTTCCTGTGATCACATTTAACTCTTACCACCTCCATTTCAGCTACACCCACATCCATCACTGTTTTCCATGTTTGCTAATTCTGTTAAGAACTTCTACATTGAAGATAATTGCATGTGTCATTCTATTTATGTGAGCTCTATATGGATACTTTACTTACTGACTGAAGGGCTGAAAATCCTAGGGTCATGCTATGGTCCTGGGGTCGTGCGTGCTATGGTGCGAATGGCTTTGTGTTATAAATACTACTTACAGCAACCTCCCATATGAGTGAATAGGACAGACTCTGGGTGTTGGTGAGCATGTCAGTGTGTGGTGTATTGTATACTGCAAGGCATAATGGTAGAATGAAAGACAGAAATGTGTGTATGCAGTTAAACGATGCATAATAACATCAAACAACCGTCATACTCCTTGTGTCCTCTCATATTTGCTCTGTGGCTTTTCCTGTAATGTGTTTGAAATTCAATCACAGGTATGAAAAATAAAAATAGTAAATTCAAGCAAGATAAATAATAATAAATAAGACTGTGGCACTGCAATCTATGTGGTTTTTTGTTCCCATAAAAGTCTGTACTTTCTTTGTCAGAATGAGTCAGAGAGGCCCTGGTATATTTTATTTGATCTATATGTAGCGCATGTGCATGCGGTGAAGACTCACACAGTTACAGTAACTTAACAGTAAGTTAGACGCTTACATATCTGAAGAAGCTATCTGGCTGTGTCCCTTTCTGCCCTTTTTGAAATGTGCTTACACATGGACCAAATGTAAAGTGTAATAGAACAACTCCACAGAAACATGAAGACGCTAAATATTATTAGTTATTAGTATTATTAAAGTGATGATAGCTTGTCATTGAGAAATTTAGATGCAAATGATGTAAAATGAGGAAACTAAACCAGAGAGAACTGAATGAAGAATCACTTTTCTAGATTTTAATTAGTGCAAAGGTCTGGACTTTCATTTGATTCCCAGGGTGTGTATTGTGACACACAAGTAAATACATCAATATTTCTGGTTAAAATCTAATGCTGTGAATATGTTTTTTGTATCAACAGTATTTACAGTGTTAAGGAGTGTTTAAAACATCCAGCTAACACCTACATCCTGGTCAAAACCAGGACACTAACGAAAGAGACCAATATGTGTCCAAGTCTCAGCTGCAGTGACTCAGCTGACTTCAGAGTACCACAGTGGTGCATTACAGCTTAGACCAGAGTGTATAATGTATGACAACCGTACTACCACAGACTAGGTTTATCTAATACAATCAGTGTGCACTGTTTCTCTGTGGGGTGGGGGTGGTGCTCATGTTCATGTATGAATGGGTTTTCTTTCAGGAGCTGAATGCCGCAGCGTCCTGGCAGATGTCCAGAACAGGTGTGTTATTCTGTTCACTTCAACCGTTCAGCTTGGTAACACACGAGTCCCATTTACATATGTAAATATTTCACGTTTTCTGATCCTTTAGAGCTTTTGACTCTACCAATGATGTGGTTTAAAGAGTCTGGTTCTTTCAGCCTTAATGAGAAAGAAAGGCTTGATACAACCTGGCAACAAAAGATACAGCATCTGACCGAGGGGGTGGAATCGGCGAAGAGCAGGACTGATGTGAGTCTATAGTCCTACATCACTGGATAAAGGTGTCAGCTAATTGCTGTAATTGTATGGTGTACAGTTTAATGGATCAGTAGATTTAAAATGTTCTTTACACATAAATGTTCTTTACTTAGTTTTCTTTCATGTTGGTTAGATGGTTGCAAGCGTTTTCAGAGAGAGCACAGGAACTGGCACCAGGAATCCCAACAATGCAAAGTGGCATTAAGAAAATCTGTCTGCGGTGCAGCTCTCTCCTGCCCTCTTGTGGACGTTTGCCTTGTTGCTGTTTGAGTTAGTGTGACCTTTTTTATTAGGAGTTGCTAGTGGCACTAAGTGAGACAGAAGAAAATCAGAGCACACTACAGGCAGAATGTGAACAGTACAGGAGTGTGTTGGCAGAAACGGTAAGATGCCCATACTATGCATCAGAATTCGCATTAGAATTTGGGTTAGACTCAGCTCTCTCCTGCCCTCTTGTGGACGTTTGCCTTGTTGCTGCTTGAGTATTAGAATTTGGGTTAGCACTGAATTGGCTCTGGTACAGAAAAAAATGCTGAATTCAGAGGAGGAAGGGGATGCATAGAGAGCCAGGCCTGCAGAGTTACATGATCACCCGAGGAAGGTGAGAGCCTCCACACACACACACACACACACACACACACACACACACACACACACACACACACACACACACACACACACACACACACACACACACACACACATTTTTGATCTGTACAGTCAGTTCAGGGAAGCATTGTTATACCCTTTCATGGCCTACAATATAGGCCCTACATGGTCTGCCTGGAGTGGTCCTGAACTCCCATTAAGTGTCCTACTACAGTGAAACACGCACACACACACACACACACACACACACACACACACACACACATACACACACACACACACACACACACACACACATACACACACACATACACACACACACATACATACACGCACACACACGCGCACACACACACACACACACACACACACACACACACACACACACACACACACACAGCTCTGCCTGTAGTCGTGATGGTACTTACGAATGTGCTGAACTACTTCCCTTCCTCCACCCAAAAGTGCTACAACAGGTGGAGGTGTTGGAGGAGACACTCAAGAGCCTGAGAGACGAATGCAGGAACACAGAGCAGGTCTGTGCCACCATCTTTGTTTCTAACTCATGGAAGTCGCTGACTACCCAGCATTGCTTGTGTCAATATAACTGAGTCATTGCTTGTTTTTGTCTTATGTAAGTATTGAAAAAGAGTGGGACTCGTGTAACTATGTATAAAAACTGATGATGTGCTTTTCCACTAATAAAAATTTGTTATAAAAAAAATATAACTGAGTCATTATCTACCATAGTTATAATAGAATAAGAAAATGTTTCCCAACTGAAAAATCACGTGTGCCAAAAAAATGTCATTTCATGTAGACCAATCAGGACCTTTTACTTCCAGGGCTCTTTCACAACCGCTGAGTTTTTGAGCTGGCTGATGACATATAGTAGTAACACTTTCAAAAATGTCCTTATTGCTTACATGATATATAGGCCTAAATAACACAGACACCACAGTAAGCTCCCGTGAGTAAAATAGTAATAATGACGATGTGACTACCTGTAACACTGTAATGGAAGGAATGCCTCTAACAAATTGTTACATTTGTTTTCAGTCGTGTAGCTCATGGAGCGGGTGGGGTCTTGGAGGTGGAACTTGAGATTCAGCGTCATCCTATGGCGTCCGGCAGTCTACGCCACTCTGAGGAAACGACACAGATCTGATTTATTGTTTTGAGTTATTTTCTTGTTACTGTTGTGTAAAGTCTTGTTTAACTGGAAAATAACCCCCAAGTCACTGGGAACTCTCACTTTTTCTTATAAGCTGCTAGTGATATTATTAACATTACAAAAACAAACAGCGACTTTTGACAGTTACTGTGCCCTCAGCGTCAATGTTTTCTGTGTCTTTTCACCCATGGAAGTTTTCTGAGATGGTAGTTTCACCTCAGCTAACTCGGTAAGGGCACTGGTGTCTGGTTATTTGTTCTGCCTGGTAACAAGTCTTCCACTGGCAAATAGCCACATGAACACTAATGAGGTACAGTGTGATGTTGTCTACACAATTGCATACAACCAATTCACAGGTTATTTATTGTGAGCATATCATCCTTGTTTGACTGAACTGAAGTCTTTCTTCTTCATCCACATGTTATGTCATCCTAGACTGTTGGGCTTCATTAGTTTAGCTCTGAATCCCCTTGGCATCCTTTCTGTTGATGTTCCCAGCATATCTACGAATGACTGAAGTAGGGTGAAGCTTCACTGGAACATGTGGTCTTATCACCACAGACTGACCTCTGAATTTATAGTTTACTGCTAATTCAAATTCAATTTAAATTCATTTCAATTTCTGGCTGTTCCAATAGGTCTCGTAGAAGATTCACACCTACAAAAAGGTTTATTCTGAAACTAAACTCGGTTTGAACTCAATTTTCTTGTATTCAGAATTTTGTGCAAAAATAGTATCTAGAGGATAATATTTAATTAACCAAACTGTAAGCACTGGTGAAAAGGTCTGGTGAACAGATCTGGTGAACAGGTCTGGTGAACAGGTATGGTGAACAGGTCAGGTGAACAGAATTGGTAAACAGGTCTGGTGAACAGGTCTGGTGAACAGGTCAGTTGAACATGTCAGTTGAACAGGTCTGGTGAACAGGTCTGGTGTACAGTTCTGGTGAACAGAACTGGTGAACATAGGTCCAGTGAACAGGTCAGGTGAACAAGTCAGGTGAACAGGTCAGTTGAACAGGTCTGGTGCACAGTTCTGGTGAACAGGTCTGGTGAACAGGTCAGGTGAACAGATCTGGTGAACAGGTCTGGTGAACAGGTCTGGTGAACATAGGTCTGGTGAACAGGTCAGGTCTGTCTCGAGCACACCATGTCTGCTGGGTTCATCTCACAAACATTTTGTGCCTGTTTTTTTTTAAACATGTTCGACTGTATATTGATGTTATGATTTAGTCGAGGCTTAACCATTACCTGGATTTCATGGATTACCTGGAAGGCTGTTGTGCCTGTTGTTGTTGAACTGACTTTAGTGTTTTGTCCTTTACTTTCACTTATCATGACATCTTCACCCAGTTGGTGTTTCTATGCTTGGATTGGGAGGGAATGTGTGTTAACGGGTGTGTGCTCCACGGTACTGCAGAGATTCACATATGAGTGAAGATCTAGACAAAAGGTCTGTATAATGATGTAGAAGGGTTTACTTGTCTTCTGTAGAACTGACCGGACAGGACGTGTTTTTCTAGAGTGCGGGCTCTACACAGCATGGTTTGACATATGTGCGTGAAGCTGCTATGAAGCCAAGAGAACGGTGGTGGTAGTTCTGTGAACATCCACTGATTCATCGCTATCTTCTTTTACACCCTGTGGCCCTGATTGCTTATTTTTATTTAACAAGTTTAAACAGATCCTCCAGGACTGAGAAATCATATTTATTGCTAAGTTAAATTTGGTAATTCACTGAGCAATATAACATTCTGTTATTTGTCATTATAGGGGGAAGAGTTATAATTGTTTGAATATGGAAGTGTCATTTGTAATTTATAATAAAAGTTAGTTAAATTATAGTTCATTTGCCAGAGCTGATGTTAACATGTCCCGTAAATAATGACATATCATTATTATACCCTGTTTCTCTGCTTCTGTCGGAGCTGATGTAATTTGATAGCACAGCCTTACTGTTGGTAGAGCCAAACTCCTGCTTGTTTGGACAGCACAATCACACTTAACTGAACTCAGTATTGAACTCCTGAAGTCTGTTCTGGCAGGGCCTGAGGCTAACCCCAACTAAGCTAAGATCACACCCTCAGAGTCCTGGTTTCACTTCACGTGCCGATGGCATTAGTGAGCAGGTAATCACTGGGACCGCCCTGTAATTGTTTAAGTAAGACAGCATAGTCTTTTCAGGTGAATCACTGTGCAGTGCGCAGTTTCTGTCCTGACAGATCAGATCTCTGATATTGATGGTAGTACCTCCACACTGTAAAACGAGTCTGGTCCGAGTCCCTCTAATGTAGGAGTCGAGTCCGAGTCACTCTGATCTAAAACGAGTCCTTTCCAAGTCATTCTAATGTAAAACGAGTTTGTTGAGAGTGGATCTAATGTAAAACGAGACATGTCTGAGTCATTCTAACGTTAAACGAATCGTGTCGTCTGTGTCGTGTGCGTGTGTGTGTTTAGAGCAGGTTCTGGTTGAATTAGAGCAGAAAGGTTCAGCTCTGGTGCGTCAGCTGCAGTAGTAGGAACAGGTATGGCCACTTTCACTTTCACTACAACCCTCAAAAACCGGACACGATGACAGTGGTTTATTGACACTTTAATAAAAACTTTGTTCTGAGAATTTGACTATACGTATCCCTGCAGTGCATTTGAATTACACATGTACCAGTTGAGCAGTAATAGGTCTGTACTGGCCAGTCTCCTGTTCTGAGCAGGTAAATAGATTATGTTTAATAGTTATTTAGGCT
The DNA here is from genome assembly GCF_052324685.1 of Brachyhypopomus gauderio. Classification (NCBI taxonomy): domain Eukaryota; kingdom Metazoa; phylum Chordata; class Actinopteri; order Gymnotiformes; family Hypopomidae; genus Brachyhypopomus; species Brachyhypopomus gauderio. Next base: position 17,541,271 of record NC_135225.1, read on the forward strand.
GATACTATGTATTGATCTACCTTGCAAGATAACGGACATGTTAATTCAACAAGATTGTGAAATAGTTTAGATTTGTCATTTGTGAAAATACTAAATGTGCATTTATATACTCTCTGGCCACTTTATTAGGTAGGCCTACACCTTGCTAGTACTGGGTTGGATGCCCTGTTGCCTTCAGAACTGCTTTAATCCTTCGTGGCATAGATTCAACAAAGTACTGGAAACATTCCTCAGAGAGTCTGGTCCATATTCACATGATAGCATCACACAGTTGCTGCAGATTTGTCGGCTGCACATCCATGATGTGAATCTCCCGTTCCACCACATCCCAAAGGTGCTCTATTGGATTGAGATCTGGTGACTGTGGAGACCATTCGAGTACAGTGAACTCATTGTAGTGTTCAAGAAACCAGTCTGAGATGATAGATGATTTATGACATGGCGCGTTATCCTGCTGGAAGTAGCCATCAGAAGATGGGTACACTGTGGTCATAAAGGGATGGACATGGCCAGCAACAATACTCAGGCAGGCTGTGGCATTGACACGATGCTCAATTGGTACTAATGGGCCCAAAGTGTACTGGGAAAATATCCACCATACCATTCCACCACCACCACCAGCTTGAACCGTTAATACAAGGCAGGATGGATCCATGCTTTCATGTTGTTGATGCCAAATTCTGACCCTACCATCCGAATGTTGCAGCAGAAATTGAGACTCATCATTCTCTGTAAACCCTAGAGATGGTTGTGCAAATCCCAGTAGATCAGCAGTTACTGAAATACTCAGACCAGCCCGTCTGGCACCAACAACCATGCCACGTTCAAAGTCACTTAAATCACCTTTCTTCTCCGTTCTAATGCTCTTTTTGAACTGCAGCAGATTGCCTTTGCCATGTCTATATGCCTAAATGCATTGAGTTGCTGTCATGCGATTGGCTGATTCGGCATTTGTGTTAATGAGCAGTTGGACAGGTGTATCTAATAAAGTGTAGAATACACAGTATAACTTCAACTAGTGCAGTGCCTTAGCAGTCATGTGACTGATCTTGGAACAGCTCCTTTAGAAAGAATCAGAAACTGACACGAAACACCTGCCCTAACCCCAGACATGCCCACCTCCTGAGATGAGTTTGTTTATGGATTATGTCGACATAGGCACTATTTCATCTTCACTTCTTCTTTTTGAACCAATGGTGCTACCATCACCTGGCGTCAGGCTGACAGCACCTCACGCACGTCGCACTGGTCACAAATTAGTGTGTGTGTGTTCGCAAATGCCCGTGACTCTTCTCAAGTGATAATGGTGATGACTTATTTAGTGTAAACAATTACATATCTTGCCCTTTGCTCGATACAACTTGCAAGACCTGGTAAGAAATGTTTACATGGGGCACCCCAAAAAGACTTTTTATTTTTAAATATTTGTGTATAGCTGGGATGTAGTGCATCTAACAGGTTTCTGACTTATCTGGTTTACAGCTTTGCAGTCCTCAAAATGCAGTACAAATACCTTTGCAGTTGCCAAAACAAAAGTAGTGTGTATGGTAAAGACTGGTGGTCAGCCAAGCACAACTCTCATTACAGAAACCACGTACACAACTTATTCCTTTCTGGCTAAAATTTATAAATGAATTATCTGAATTATTGTGAGATTTTCATTGAAGAGTAGCTTTGAAAAGGGCTTTTCTGGCTAAGGTAGCATATAGACAGGGACAGGGCCGGAGTGGGATACTTTTTCAGCCCGGAAGTTTCAAGCCCATAACCGAAATTATTTTCCCCTCCCAATCGGCCCAAACTAGAGACTGACATGAGCCGGCCCCTTCGGGAATCCTCCCAAATCTCCCGATTAGCCACTCCGGCTCTGGACAGGGATGCAGTGATACAATCTGAGAAAGACCAGGCAGCAACAGACCAGCCTCTCATCATGGAAATCTTAAACTCTAGAACCCATCCAGATCTCCTCAGAAGAGGGACGTAGGAAAGTCCACAGCAGCACGTCTCTACAGCCATGATGAGCAGTTTGGTTCTGTTCCACTTTGACGGTCAGCACTTCTGTGATTGATTAGAAGGGTCTGGATGCACATCACATTTGTCTACATTTACTTCAGTTACTCTGTCCTGCCTTTTCTGATGCAGTCTAGCCTGATATGTATTAAAGGTTGAGAAGGTTCACAGTTCTGAAACACTGTATAATGTGTGGATTAAAGGATGTCTGCAGCATGAGGATATTCAACGCCCTGATGTGGGAGCGTTTAATATATATATAATTAAAAAAAAAAAAAAAAAAAAAAAGAGTAGATAGTGGACTCGGACCATCACTGAACTCCAGCCAGGACCAGCCAACCAGCACACAGACATGCAGGACAAGCCATGAAACCAGGTGTGGACAATGGCTTGCGTGTACATATATCATCTTCAAGCTGTGGTCTCATGCAATATTAGGGGCAGTCCAACAGACTCTGTACTGTCCACACTTCCTTCTGTTGCGTGAGGTGGCTTATACCCCTGACTGGCCAGTGTTGCTGTAATTCCCTCTGCTGTTTAACTACGCCTGCTCCAACACGGCTAGCATTTCTCCTTCATACCCATAACCAAAAAATGGTCCAGACCATCTATAGTTACACATTACAGAGGGAGTCCTGCTTCAGGGTGCCTGGTCCCACTGATGGAGAAATTACATTTTCACAGGCAGGGCACGCATGTTTCAAGCAGAGACCACACCTGATCACCACAGCCAGAACAGGACAGCCCTGCTAGGCAAGAGATTATTTACACGTCATAAAACACAGACTCTGAATGAGGTCACATTTTTATTGAGAATGTAACCACTGACAAAATCACTGAAAACATCAAATTGCAGTTTTTGCAATATTGACAAACAGGTGTGAAGTCTCAACGTTCCAGAACTCCCCACCTCCCCATAAGTGCCAGATTTCAAACGGTGCAGAAAGTGAAGCATGGAGCTTTTGGGGTGTTTACTCCTCATAAACAAAACAAAAAAAAAACCAAACAAAAAACCTGAGCTACTGAGAATGTGACTATCCTCCCAACTGATGGTATACCTCCAATATCCAAATCATACCAGATCAATGATTACAAGGTTTTTTTTTTTTTACATAATGGAAATTATATTATACCAGCAAAAACCATTTGTAAAGACGGTCTAATTGGGAGTTAAGGGGCCTTTGGTGACGTCTTTCAGATGCATCTTCCCTCCACAGCCAAGACGATGCCTCTCCCTCCCAACTTCTCCACTAAACATTGTAGTTCTTTGTCCGCAATGTCATTTATTTGCCACTCATACTTCAGACCTGCAAAACAGCAGAAGGTTTCAAAGACGCAGCACAAAAATCCCCAAAGTCATCAACAAAAACACACCCCAAACCCACCTTTCAGCTTGGACCGGAGAGCTACTTTGGAACTCGCATATACCATTTTACTCTTCAAGGGCGCACCATCAGGGGCCCTAGACAAACAAACCACACACATTCATCACATTCGATTTAATGTCAATCATGAGTTGTCATAAGGAAACCTGAGCCATTGGCATTCTGTGCAGTCCAAGTGTTCAGTAGGTAACTTAAGCAGAGTCAGACAGAGGGACTGTACATTTAGATTTACAGCACTAAGCAGGTGATCTTGTCCAGAGACTTTCAAAAGAGCCATGTTATCTCCACATAAGTAACACTTATGCTAATAAATTAGGAGCTCACAAGGAGTCCTAGAATTCTATTAAGCTGAATTCTATCAAGTTAGGTACTCTGCAGTTTTTTTCCTCTCAAGACACATCTCTACCATCTCTTGAGGCCGTGGTTTTTTTAAATTAACTGAACTTGAAGCAAAGTCAATTTTTGACTTTACAGGCAAGCGCCAGCATTTATATAAAAAAAAAAAAACAAAAAAAAAAAAAAAAAAAAAGGTAAAGAAACGCAGCCTGACTAAACCCTTACAGGCTAGATATTACTGCGTGAACAGAAGCTGCTGAAAGAGCAAGAAGACAGATTTGTACCACATGATGAAGACCAGGTCCTCCTTTAGAGTCTCCTTGGTCTTGTAGGTGCAGTCATAAAGACCGTAGCGACAGTCACACTCAGGAAGCATACTGATGACCTTCTTGAAGATGTCGTCTTCATCGTCGAGGTCCTTAATCTTCAGTGAGCATTCGTGGTCCACGATGATGCTCTTATGGTCATCACTAAGCCGCATGATGAGCAGTTTATAACGCTCTTTTTCGTCGCATCCCAGAGAGCGCACTCTGATTTCTGCAAAGTGCTGGACAACCTCATCACTTATTGCTACACCAGAGGCCTAGATACAGAGTGGAGAGAAAGACAGGTGATCAGAATTACCATACAAGAGTAAAAACAGCTTATATCCAGTGGGAAGATGAATGTTCTTTTCACTGCAGCGCACAGATGAAAGACCTAAAATGGCTTCCACAAGCCGAATTCGCTCTAAACCGGAATATGCAAAGTTAAAAGCAAAAGCTCAACTACTTATTCACATCCTTTGATAATTTCAGTTTGTGGCAGGCTCAGCAATCAATTCTCAATTTATTTATTTTTTTATATTTAAGCACGTGATAAATCATGTAAGCCGCTCTGGATAAGAGCGTCTGCTAAATGCCATAAATGTAAATGTAAGGCACAAGTTCAGAGTGTTTTGAACCAAACTCTAGGTCATTATAGTCAATACTAATGTGTAATATGCCAAAAATAAAAAAATACCAGATTGAATATAGCTAATGTGTTTAAACGATAACATTAGCCACAAGGAACTTGTACAGGAAATAAACACTTCCTTACAACCCTTGTGGCTCAAGATTGGGACCCAACCAACATGTAAAATCGTTTTTAAAGTTTCAGACGTGATGCGAGTGACGTAATGAACATTTGTTTGCCTTTTCAATAAAATTCATATTTATGAATTATGCATTTTAATTTACATGCATGGAGATGTTTTATGAACCTAGTTTACCTTCTACAGCAGTAAAAACACACCTCACCGTCTACAGCAGATTCCACATTCTTTTCTACTGCAAACATGTCAAAACTAGTCGGTACACGTCAGCGTTTTCAGGTAAACCAATTTCTCTTAAAATATCCTATAGCCTATTGGGAAGGGTGTAAAGTTTGCTTCCTCATTAACCTTGCTTATATTAAATATAAAATCGTCAAAATATTCATCAAGTTGCTAATTTAGACATGCGCTATGTTGCTTTTCAAAGTGCATGTGACACGCACTTCATCGACAACCAGATTTCCGGCACGCCGTCGTTTCGTGTGCGGAAAACCCGATCGGATCATTTGTTTGCGTAAAGAGTCTCCGTCCAAAAGGTTCTGCTACTCACCATGTCTCACGCTCAGATTGAAGATAGAAGGAGAGCCGCTGATCTGGATGAGAAAGGGCGCAGGGAGAAAGCGGCGAGTGTGTAAGGTCTGAGCAGGTATGAGGCGCTGAACACACCTCCTCTCCTGTCCCCACCTCTCCAACAAGGAAGGAAAATCAAGAAACGTCGTCTGGGGAGGAACCTACGTTTCTGCAGTTTTAAGCGCATTTAATCATGTAAAAAACAATCACAGCTGGAGTTAATCAGATGCTCTCGCTACCAGGTTAAATATGTATGATTTTTGTGATAAGACAGGAATGCGGTGGAATAAAGGTGATTACAGGTAACGTGTGCCCAGGTAACTATCAGCCAATAGGAGGCCGAGACAGAAACCATCTCCCATATATGGAAACCCCACAAATACGGGCAGGTTTGTGGAGAAGACTCAGAACAACCCTTATATGGCGAGACGCTCGAATGGAGGTAATAAGTGAAGACGAATGAAAGCAAGCGTGGTATCTACTGCAACACTGACACCATATCGTGTGAGACGGGAGGGATCCAGTGATCCTCCACGTTTGATTCTCTAAGAGGACACTACAACCGCACTCCCCTCTCTCGTGTTCGCCTTCTTTCTAAGATGAACTAATATAAACTAATGGTGTTTTGTCTGTTCATTTCTTTGGGGTGTGAATACGTTGTTACCAGTGCACCACGTATAAAGATGGTTCCCCATGTGTAAGAATGCGAACTGTTAACCAGAGCATGTCAAGACAGGTTTTTCCTGGCTGGAAGAATGTTGACTTGTGCATACTTGGTGTGCCCTGAGGTGAAGGCTGGGACTCCAACAGCAGTTGCTCTAGAGCAGGGGAATTAAAACTTATTTCATGACACTATTTAATGTGATATTAATATATATATCACATTAAATAGTGGTTTTCTTAACCAAGTTTTCTGTCCTTTCCTCTGTCTCGCCTTCCTAATGGATTTCTCCCTTTCCTCCGCCTGGCTCTCCCCCTCCTCTGTCTACTTCTCCGTCTCGACTATCAGTTTGTCTATATTTTTATTCTCATATTTCGCTAGGTCGCGTCTTCCACAAACTCCCATCCGCTCTCACTTCGTTTCAAAGGCTCGCTGGTATCACGTGGTATAGCCAAACTCGCATGCCATTGGTCCGTATCACGTGGTATAGCCAAACTCGCATGCCATTTGTCCGTAGGTTTCTCTGGACTCGTGACCACTTCTGTAAGGACCGTAAAAGCAGCGCCGGTAAACCAGAAAGTGCTCAATAAGATTTTACGATATCGTTTGTTTTGGTATCAGTTTCGGGTCCGTATGAGACATCATTTCGGTCCGGATTCGTGACCTGTGCCTATTGTGCTCTAGAGTCTGGAAGCTCGCGCATGCGCTGTGCCTAGTGAAGACAAACGTGACGCACACTCCCCCATTTACGTCCCTATTCTTTCGCACTGCTATGAAATTTGTTGGAATACTTTCTCCCTTTTGTGTTTCTTTCTTTTGTTTGCGTCTCTCATTTTACGTTCATAATTTTGTTCGCGGTCTAAGATTCAGTTTAAGACTCTAAACTCAATTACGCATACAGTCATTGTTTTGTCGACGAAGTTGTCAAACATCCATTTTTTAAAAGTCTAATTGTATTTAAATTATTGTATTTTTAGCTCTTAAAAATACCAACGTACGACGTCCGGACGTGTTTTTATTACACTTCAGGTTTCAGAATATTTAAGTGTTGATAAATGTTATTTAATAAACCGAGGCTAACGGAGCTAACGATAGATCTTCATGTATGCAAGGGGAGCAGTCTAATGTGCAAATATCTCAGTCTTTGTTAGGCGTAGAAACGATTAGAAAAAAAAATCATCCAAAAGGTAGATGTATCTAGACTAAATTACAGGTCTGATATGTGAACCTGTGTTGTAACCCGTGCACACAGCACACATAGCTTTAACACAACTGACAAGTGTAAGGACCGTGGCCAATACGTGTGGACCGCTAGTTAATCAGCTCCTTACAAACAAGCTGCGTTGTCTGCACACAGTGCACATTAACCTTGCTAGAAAATGTCTTGCTATGACCTTTCCCCTGGAACTAAATCGTTTGTTAAAAACAAAAAGGAAAAAACTAAACTGCAAAATAAATATCCGTAAAACGTTTATGTAGAAGCTCATATCTGACTACTGGCCACTTAACATTGCACCTTTCTGAATGGGCTACAGCAAAGGACAACAAATCAGAACAATTAAAATCAGGTGTAGTAACTGAAACGGCGGTCTAATTCTAAGGCATAAAGACAGTTTGGAAAGTGGCTGTGTATAATGAATTCAGACAATTCTAAACACGGGAAGAATGAAATAAAACTTGGGATATGCCTTTTAAAACAAGGTTATAAATATAACGTAGAATGGAATGTGTACACGTATGATGTCCTTATGTTTTTAAAAAGATTGCTTGCATTGGCCGGGAATCGAACCCGGGCCTCCCGCGTGGCAGGCGAGAATTCTACCACTGAACCACCAATGCTCGGCTGCTCGAAGCTCTGCGAGTCTGACACTTAGAGACAGACAGGTAAAAAGTAATTTTCCAGCTAATTTTCCATTTGTTTACATTTATCCTTTACATTTCAAACAAAGTCAATTGTTCTACCGATGTATTAAGAACCAGCACGTAGGCGCGCTAGTCGCGTTACTGGCCGTCAGCACACCTGTAAGTCCGAATCTCGTTCTTCTGGGTCACTGGGTTCTGAACTTTTTCAGTCTTCAAGCTGTAACAGGATGTGACCTTTGGTGACCTCCATACTGATCTACACTTAATTACCTTTGTTAAGTTTACATTAATACCACTTAACATGCACATACGAGAACCAAGAACTGTTTAGCTAAACGTCCCTAAACTGTTTCCCATTCATTCTCTATGGTAGTGCTAAACCACTACGGATGTAATATATTTTTGTCCACTACGACTTGTGGCGCTAACCTCCATAAAAAAAAAAAAAAAAAAAAACCGCAGTTTGCTTAACGCAGTTTGCAATGGGACAAATGTAAGACCCAAGTATTTGTCCAAGTATTTTCATGTTTTATATCAGCACTTAAATGTCACTATAGTGTTTGCGTTGACGGGCTGTTAGTGTCATTGTTCATGGAGCAAAGGCAAGATATGTTATTTGGGATGGATGTAAAATGTCTGCAAATGTTTCTTATACAATATTTTAAGCACAGTACTGTCACTACAGTAGTGCTGTTTCACCAATTGGTGAACATCGCTCGATTGGAGAAATTTATCAATAGCGACTGTGGTGAAATAACGTGACTATCGGTCACTTGGTAAGCCTTGAGGAACTACTTGTGGTAAACAGACTTTACTTTTTTGTGTTTAAGTGAATGATTTATGTTAAATATAAGATACAGACCTGATTCAGTGTTGATAACGGTTATGCATTAGACTGTCCAAAAGAGATTAACTGAGCTAGTGTTGGTTAATACCAGATGGAGCGTTGAATGATGCATCAGGCCTATTGTACTACCAGAGTATGGTTTCAGAGAGTTAATGAATCAAATGTAATTCTTTCTTGGTCTTTGATCTAGAAACTGTGCTCTTACCCCCCTCACCATTTCTTCATTACAGGTATATATATTTTTTATTACTTGCATCTTGACCTACTGTAAATAAAATACATGTAATATAATGGACAACACAGCCAGGCTTGCAGGAGCTGCACGTTTATATTGAGGCTCACAGGTACAGCACAATCAAACAGCATTTACAAAACGCATTTCTGAACTATCCATACATTACATCTCCCCCCTTCAGCTACAGAAACATCTGCGTAATATCTGCTGCAGTAACCAACACTGATACATTTGTTGGCTAAAGCTTATACATCAACAATGTCATATCAGACTGTTCTATACATAAAATAATTGTCTCCATTATATAAACAAACAGATCCTAAACTTGAACTTCAGCTAACTTGGAAGGAGAGGTTGCTAGCACTTCACTTCCTCAAGGTGTCTTTACCACACCCGCAACTACTTAAAAGACTGTGTTGTGGTTAATCACAATTTTTTTTTTCTCAAAAGTACATATAAGAACACAATAACAATACTCTTTGGGGGAAGAACGTATAACCAAAGGGTAAAATAATACAAAGGAGAAAAAAAAGGGAGAAAAGGGGGGAGGGCAGGGCCGGCGCCAGAACATATACAGTGAGGGGGCGTCAGAAAATATTTCGGGGGGGGGGGGGGGGGGGGTGGGGGGGGGTGCGTGTAACGATTGTCGAGCGGCCGAGGGGGCACCATGTAGCGATTGTTGTAAAATAAATGGGTCTTATTTTTTACATTGAGGGGGCGGGACACCTCGCCTGACATTCACACCATTTTTGCATTTGGATCAATCTTAATGGTGTACTTTCTTGGTAATGTTCCAGTGGTGTGCACCAATTCTGGAAAGTAGTCCAGCCCAATTGGTATTTTTTGCTCTTTTGAAGCCACACTGTCCTGTTTAGTCTTAGTTTCGTCAGTGCCTGTTTGCAATAAATCAAGACTATTAGGCCTTGAGCTTCTGCTGCGCTTCCACTTAGCATGTTCTCTCGCATTATGTTCACTATTTAAAATTCTGCTGTTACTTCAGTTCTTGTATTCCACTGTGAGATCAACTGCACTTACTGGCTTCAGCTTGTGACTAGAGTAAGATCGCAGTACTTTGGTTGTTTAAAGTGCGTCACACTTTGTACCTGTGTCTATTCTGAACTTGACATCTTGTGACGGTACTCACATTTGCTGTCCATTTGTCTTCTGGAGTTGCTGTAACCAAATCAACTTCTTCCACATCACATTGATATCCAGAATTTCATCTTCTGAAGCATCCTGGGCTGTTTCCACACTGAGCATTTACGGTTTGGTTTGTGACGGTAAGAGCATACAGAACCTTCAGCAGGACATTTCCGTTGGCTCCACTTGTGTTGTATGTGGTTACCGCAACTTGGGCATGGTTTTTGGTTTGCTTTTGAGCATGTAGTTGCCTTGCAGAACTTGGTTTTTCTTAGCCTGATGAGAACTTTTCCAGTACCTTAATAGGGTCTTTTCTCCCCTTCACCCCACTCAAGCACCTTATATATTTCACCACGTTGTTTGCCTATCCACGTGCCTAGCCAGCCTGCTTGTTGCTTAGCGGTGACTCCTGGATTTCTGCTGTCTGCAGGACAAGTCTGCGCCCCTGAAGGCGGTTCGTGTACGGGAGAACGCTCTGGTTATGATGCGTCAGAGAGGAGGGGATTGCTCAGACAGGACAGAGGTGCTGGGACAATACATCCTGCAGTTTGGAAAGTATAAATGGAAGTCTTTCAGGTGGCTTTTGGAGAATGATGTAGGGTACACTATGTATCTTATGAAGAATGACCAGGAGGAGAAGGCTTCAGGGCTCTGTATGGCCGAGGGGCATAGCAAAGACAGCCTACAGGCATTTGTGCATTTAGCTATTTTGCAGAGATCCAGTCTATTCTCCACTATGAGGCCAGTGTCGTGGGTCTAGCAGCTGCTTTATCAGATGATGACCAACTGGTTGGCTTTGGCTCTCGGGCCAAGAGCACCTGGAAGATGTTGTGGGATAGCAGAGCGGATGGCTATGCAGACTTCAACGTGGGGAAGACCTGCATTCCAGGGACACGCATGTACAAACTGCAACAGTACCTACAGAAGAGACAGTAGTTGGCCTCCGTTTTCACACGTGCTGATAAGCATGCACCAAGGGCTCCAGCCAAACCCCTGGGGTAAGTTAATTTCTTCATATTTATATTCACCGTTTTGAACAAAACGCAAGTATGGTATTTCTGCATGACCAGAAGTGGCCTTTTACATTTTTCTTGTGATTGTTAAAATGCACATACATGACTGGTAGTACATGCTTGTAATTTATCTTGAATTAGACAAACTATTCTTACTCGGGTCTTTCAAAACTGAACCTTGCCTTAAACTGTTGTGTGTGTGTTCTGGCCATGTTCCACTAACACTACGGATGAGTGCTGTTATACTAACTGTCCTAAGGACTATGAATTGATTCCAGTCATGACGAACTGATTTCAACCTCGCCGAGGGCAAGTATGCTTTCTATTCTCAAGTTGTATTAAAAGCAAGTTAAGCAGTGTTGAATACCAACACTTGAATTCATCATTGACCATATTGTTCTTCCTGATCAGACTACTGAGTAGTAATTTGGACAGTAAGGTTGTAATGGTTTGCAAGAATTAGACATTTTATACTTACAAAAAAAAAGAAGCGGGAGAAGGAATTGTGTTCCTACTAACACAAACACATGTATACATTGTCAATTCTGATATGACTGAATTTATTTTTGTTTTAGTTCCATCTGTGGCACTGTCCAAACCACCTCCTGATACATCTGCTCAGCTGCAGTCAGCACCAGTTGATGCCAGCGGGTGCCATAAAGGCAGATAGGGCCGAGTCACTCCAGGTTTGCTTCCGTGTTGGCTGGTGTTCCATTTCACATAGCTTAATGCAGAGAACAAGTAATTCAGTATAATAATTATCAGGATATGAAGGACTTTGTTCTGTCTTTCTTTTTATATCCTAGCTCCTTCAGTTGATCCATTTGTTCCTGTTCCTGTGGCTAGCCATGACATGAGCAACTGGAGCTGTTCTCGACACCAGAAGGTGGATGAGGATGAGGACACAACTTCAGGATCTCTGACTATGGCCTGGGTCTCACCCAGTGCGGGACCCAGCAAATACAATTTCACTGTGGCGTCTTCCTCCACAACCTGAGCTCATTGATATGGCGGCTGAGCTCCCACGCCCCCAACTTCTTCCAGCTCTACCCATTTTTCATCTGGAAGCCTGAGAGAGACATCATGGTCAGGTTGAGAAACAATTACATCCTGCTGTCCCCATGGTGGTCTCTGCTGGGGTGGACTGGATTTGGGTGATTGTTGGCACCAGTGGACAGTTACATATTAGCCTCACAACTCTGCTGCAAGGCCTGTCAAAGAAACTGGTTTGCTGATAGTCCGCGATGGCTGGAGAAGCTGCTCAAGCGGTTTACCAACCTTCTACCTGCGTTCCTGACTTACAAGAAGGCCATCTGTAAGTCTGTGATGGATGAGTTGAGACGCAGTGGCAATTCACCAACGGATATGGCAAAACAGGTGAATGAGCTCATGCGTCTCAAGTATATGAGAGTTCATCTGGCATACCTGTGTCAGGGATGCAGAGGCTGGAGGGTATGGACAGTGGACCATTGGGCAGTTCATGAGGAAGGAAAACAAACCATGTGCTTTCGGACCATATGAAGATCCAAACGGCTGGTGTGGAATCTGTGTCCGGATTCTACCTCACTGACTGCCTGCCTCCAAGGCACCTTTGGGCAGGTCTTCAGGTCTGACCACACCAGGAAGTTTGCACGGAAGGTTACACTAGCATCTGTCCAGTTATGCCATCATGAATGAGAACTGGCTGATTGTTTCCTGGGTGATGGTTCAGTCTGAGACTGAAGTCCTTGGAGCTGATGTACCAGGGAATGGCTAAGAGATACAGTGATGCTGGAGTGGAAAAGGCAGGCTATCACTGGATGGACAGGTGAGTACAGCCATCTTACTTTTTTACTGCCTTTGTAATGTATAACAGTATTTTTTCTTTTGGTTCTATTTACAAAATATCTATCTCTGGGAACACTTGCAAATTATTGCACTCATACTGTATGTAGTCTTGTAGGTATTTCAGTCTTGCTAGGTATTGGTCTATGTCTAATTTTATATTTTGTTGTCTTCTTTCAAGGTATCCGCACTGGCAACTGTTTATGGCAGTGATTGAGTAGTTTGGACTTAAACCTGTTTATACTAGATAGAGATGCATATTCTGACTAAACACTTAGCACTTTTGTAAGTCGCTCTGGATAAGAACGTCTGCTAAATGCCGTAAATGTACAAAAGAATTGTAAATTGTTTTGCATTTGTTGTCATTACATTTAGGGACTGCTGTGCTGTGTTCACCGTGCATGCCTGGTGAACATCTACACTGGGATGCCTAGAAAACTACCCCTTCCATTGTTGCTCATGCCTCCTCAGCACTTGTGCCTCATGGCCACATTACAATGCCAACATTGTTGTGAAACTGGACTTGTTCCACTGCATGGCGTTTTTCATGCGAGTGCACCTCTGAGCATCATCCTTTGTTCAGCGATTTCTGCTGCCTTCTCTGTGGTGGATCAGGAGGACTTAAAGAATCTTAGGGATGCCCATGTATTCTGTGGTAACCATCCAGCCAATCCTACAAAGCAACACATACGAGAGCACTGCAGGACCAAAATTCCACAACATGTGGAGCTGCTGGACAGAGTGGAGAAAGTCCTTAGGCATTTTCATCTGGCTACAGACCTCAGCAATGTCCCACTCTGTCATCCATGCTGAAGACGTGGCGCATCCAGAGAGTGCACATTCTCCAAGGTTGCCTCAGTGACCCCAAATTCTCCCAGGGCATAATGTACAGGTATGGAGGAACTCTCAGTGACCCCTAAATTCTCCCAGGGCATAATGTACAGGTATGGAGGAACTCTTCAGCTGAACCACGTACCTGGTGAAGGTGCCAAAGTCCCCATCTGGATTCCTGTCAGAGGTACATCACAGCAGGAGGGGTACCATTTCCACCAGGCCTAGTGGATCACAGAGACTCGCGTCTCCACTGAACTGTTCCAGGCCCTGGGCATGATGGGGGTGGCACGTTTGAATTATCAACAGCTACTGGACGTTAAGCAGCTGGAAGTCATCCTCACTGTTGTCTTTGATCCAGCTTTAATTGCTGAGCTGAACTCTGCCTCCAAGAGAGTGACTGGGCAGCAGAAGTATCCAACACTTCACCTCTCTAACAGACACCGGAGAGAGGCTTGGCCTAGAGTACAGAGAGCCAGGTTGCTGTCCGATCCTTTTGGATTGGTACAAACACAGACGCCAAAAGAGAGACGAAACAGCTGCTTCTGTGCCGCCATCTCCTGTGCAGACACCCACTTCTTCTAAGCTCCAAACTTGGTACTCTTCTCCAGCCTAACACCACTCTGGCATGGCATCCAGTGAACAGACACCATCCTTCAGCCGTTCACCATCTGCTGACTCACTGAGCAGGTGGTGTCAGAAGACAAAAAGGACCCTTCAGCAGCAATTGGTAAGTAATCAATGTTTTGTACATACATTTTTGCATTATATAGTAATGCAAAATCATTATCAACTAAGGAACCTTTATTGATTAGTTTTCCAGAAATCTTACATTCTCTGCCCCTGCCACTAAGGTCTTCTCCATGGAGCACTCGCACAGGACCCATTAAGACGAGTGGACGGGTTTTTGTGTTTGACCACACACGCTGCACGCCACCCATGAAAGACGCAATCGACCACTTACTGTAGAAGTACCATGGGGAGAAGAACATGCTGAAGCTTGTGAATCGAGAATATGCAGACATGGTCCATCAGTCTGCTACAGATCCCAACAGCTTGCTGCACCCCACAACCAAACTGCACATGTCCCGCTATGTGAAGCACCTGGCAAAGCTACTTAACACCAGTTCTTCTTTGAACACGAGCCCGGAAAAACTTCTGCAGACTCAGCAGCTGTGGCATGAGTGAACAAGCAGTGTTCCTGTGGTCACCATGGAGCCTGCTATTGTTGGCTCACCTGCACCTGCCCTGTTGACACCTATGACAGAAGACTTCACGACACCCTCCACTATTTTCGATGAAGTGGCAGCAACAAAAGCAACAGCCAGAGGTTAAGAGAAGGCAGACAAAGACCTGTTTGGCGTGTGGCCAGCCCAAGTCTCGATATGAGACTTGATATGACCAGCAAGGGCCTGTGTGATTATTTTTATTGATCAGAGTCTATCAAAGTTATGCTGCCTATGGACTCTAACCCCAAAATGCCATTTGAAGAATTTGCACCTACAGAATTCTTCCCGAGGGAGCTGGAGGCCACCAAGAAACGGGTGGAGGAGAAGAAAGATGAAAAGGGGAAAAGTCCAGACTCTGAACAAGCAAGCCACAGCTGCAGATTCTGCCACATGGACCTGAAACAGGGACCAAACAGCCCACGCATCCATACGGGCTTCCCTGGAGTGGCAGGGAAATACATTTACTGTCCATCTAAAGCAGGGGGTGCACAACATGCGGCCCGCCGGCGCCTCTGTTGCGGCCCACTGGTTGATAAATAATTTGGCCCGCCTTCTGGCTTCGTGCCTGAATTTGAACGACGAACCAACAGTAGTTGGGCTACCGCGGGAGTTACAAGTCAACACTAAGAATCGACTGCGATATAATACTTAATTTGTCTCCATTTTACACTCGCCACCCCCAGTCAACAATATACAATCGCTACCCCATGGTGGCCCATCAAGCAGCTTTACCTTTATTTGTGGCCCGGCGCCTCCTTCAAGTTGTGCATCCCTGATCTAAAGTGTACTCTCTATACCAACATAAGGGTATGGCCAAGGAGATGACCAGGAAGGAGTCCCCATTCTATGAGACAGACAGGTGGAAGAAAGGACAAAATTATTGACTGAAATGTCAGTTTATATACATATATGTATATATGTACATATTGACATAGTTATGTGTATATGTGTAATAAGCAGTTGCTCCGCGTTGGTAAAAAAAAAAAATTGTGTGTTTTTCTATGCTATGTTGATAAATAAAACCCCAAGTTAAATGGCACTTTCCTTCTTAAACAATAATGATATACCAGATTCATTTTATACACATTTTTGCATTTTCTTATTTATGCAATCTACAATAATAGGTTCTGTGTCATTAGAATGCATCAAAATATGAAGTTTCAGTCCAATTGAGCAGTACATCAATCATTGCAGATGATATTCTAAACACTTTTACTATGTTCAACAGCATTCACAACATTTGATAAATATAAAAACAATTTTTTTAAATATTTAAGGATTTATACTTATACCTCCCATATTTGGTAATAGTTCAGTGTGTATTTGAACCCTTCCAATAGTGGAAGTCAGCATCAGGACTGCTTAAATCTTATTGGTTGACTTTGTTACAGCTATTTGCAACAGGCCCACATACAAGAACAGAGAACCTTTTAGCTAAACATCCCTAAACTGTTTCCCATTCATTCTCTATGGTAGTGCTAAACCACTACAGATTTAATATATTTTTGTCTGCTACGACTTTTGTTGGGCTAACCTGCATTTTAAAAAACCACATTGAGTTTGCATAACTTCTTTGGAGACCAGCGACTCGTTGATATTACTTACTGCTATTGTTCATTGACAAATGTAAGACATGTTATTTGGGATGGATGTGAAATATCTTCAAGTATTTGTTATACAGTAGCGAACCGTGACCATTAAACCTGGGCCTGCACCCCCCCCAAAAAATAAAAGTTTCCTCTCCGAATTAACTGCAATAAAGAAAAAAAATTTGAGACGACAGTAACTTTAGAAACGCAATAAACAATAATATTTGTACTAGATAACTTCTTAAGCAAAATAAGGTTCCACAGCTCTGTGTTCCTCGGAAGCGGAATATGTAAAACAACGTGCGTGAGGGCATCAAAGGAATGAATCGAAACTAGCTAGCGGTGGTACGCTAACGGCAGCTAGCGTCGCCACAGCGGGCGGAAATTATCATACAGTTAAGCCCGCCCACTAAGAGGGAAGATATTAGAGGTGTGCCAAAAAATAAACAAATAAAAAATCGATTCATATCAAAAATGGATTCTCATTTATTACGATTCAGAATTTTAAATGTCCCAAAATCGTGAAGTCATGGTGAAGTCTCGCGTTACGTAATTACAAAATTGCGCGAAACTTTACGCAGCAGATTCTGGGACACACTCATGTGCGGAAAAGTTTCAAAACAAATGGAGGAAAGAGATATTCAACCTGTCCTGTCTTCATTTAAGGCAAAAATATGGGTTCATTTTGGTTTTTTTGGGAAGACCGAACTTGACACAATGAAGCTCGTGTGCAAGGCTTGTGTAACGTGGTGAGCATGGGAACGTACACACCGCGTGAAATAATATAGATAAGGGTGGACCCAAGTGAAATAATATAGAGAAGGGTGGACCCAAGTGAAAGCTCGCAAGAGCAAGACGTTTGATACTTGTCAAATGTATTAGCGAGAGGGAAACGCGCACAGCGACCCAGAACAAACAAAGCAGAAGACTCAACGCGCAAAATAATAGAAACAAAAACCGTGAGGGCACGGAATAAATAGAAAATACAACGCATGGAAAATAACACTCAACCGCAGAGAGAAGGGAGAAAGAAGCAAAATAACAGTAACTAAAAAAAACGCGGATAAATGCAACGCGAAAACAAAACCAAGGACGCCAGCAGAAGTAACTGAAACTGTCGCAAAAATCGCCACAGCAAAATAAAACCCCTCCCAAAAATAGGCAAAACGGATAGGAAAACGAAACAAAGGACGCCAGCAGTAACTGGCAAAAAACGCCGCAGCAAAATAAAACCCTTCCCAAAAATAGGCAAGACGGATAGGAAGAAATACAGGATTGGGAAAACTTGAGATGAGTCAGGAAGTGACGCAGGAGATAGATACTCGAATAAGTAAAGAGAAAGCATAACAGAGAGGTGGTGAGACACCATTAAACGAGAAGCAACCAGAGAAAGCAGGAACCTGGCTGTGTACGGTTATGACACTCCTGTTTCGTTTCACCGGCGCACAGCAGCACGCTCGCACGCAAACGCGGATTCACGTATCACATTAGCATAGCTTAGCTATAGCCTAATACACTTACATTAAACACTACAATTCTAAATCAGTATAATACACTTACCGACGTCTAATTATTTTATCTCGTTTCCGTTTTCTCCCCGTTTCTTTCTTTCTCCCTCTGTTTTGTCTCCCCTGTTTTTCATGGCTACCGCTGAGGAACGAGCTCTCGTCAGGCTCGGCTCGGAGCTGGACAAGTTGGGTTGGCAGATCCAGCGTCTTCTGGAGAAGCAAGCGGAGCTCACCCAGGAGAAGACCAGGCTCGAGGCTGCCCGCGACTCTGCCTACTCGGCCGTCTCCACTCCCAAGTCACGGCGGCTCAGTGCGACCGCCATCTTGACCCGGGCACCAGGCTGGGAGCGCCAGCGAGGAAGCGGAAGGCAGCCGGCGTTGTCACCCCTACCTCAGCCGGACTTCTCCTCTGCGAACCCGTTCGAGGTGCTCAGCTCCGGGTCCTCCACCTCGCCCTCACCCCTGCGTCCAACACCACCCTCACCAGCGCCGGCACCGAAGAAGAATAAGGGCGGTATCCTTGTTATCGGCGACTCGATAACACGACACGTAAAGATTAGCCTGCCAGGCGCTAAAAGAACCCCCACTGCGTCCTGTTTTCCAGGTGCTTCCCTCGGTGCTGAAGCAGCGAGACGACTTCAGCACCCTTGTCCTTCACATGGGGGCTGTAGACACCTTCGCCCGGCGCAGCGAGATCCTGAAGGAGCACTACCGCTCTCTTCTGGACACCGCGCGGAAGACGATGTCGGCCAGGCTTGTTGTTTCCGGTCCGCTTTCAACGTTCCGGTGAGGGTGCGAGTTATTTAGCCGTCTTTTCTGTCTCCGGGACACCTGTAGCAGCGCCGGCGGGGACTACGTCGACAACTGGGAGAGTTTCCGAGAGCGTCCATCACTCTACCGCCGAGATGGACTTCACCCCAGTCGCCTAGGCTCAGCAGTCCTCTCCAGGAACATCGAGGACGTGCTACGCCGGGCCTGACCAGCCACAACAAACCACGCAAATCAGCTAAGTAGAACTTACTTCCCTAACTACCAAACCATTGAGACTGTGTCTGTTAGCCGTGGCAGGTAGGGCTGCCACAAACGATTATTTTAATAGTCGACTAATCACCGATTAATTTTTACGATTAGTCGACTAGTCGGATTGTACGTTAATTGAGTATAAAACATACAGCTTATCACACTAGAATGCAACTATTATATAACCATCATTAGATTTCAGCTATAACAAAAAATAAAAACAATTAAGATCATAGTTCATTAAACCTTTAATGAAATATGCAGCTTGTTGCAACAAACAATTATTAAAATAAGGATAAGGCACTGCCTTAAAAAACACAAAAATAGGCCTACATTAAAGATTTTTTTTAGGTTTTTCTTTCTTTCATTAGTCTCTGGCATCAAACTTCGCTACATTTAAATCAAATTAGGTAGGGACCTGAAACTAAGGAGTTATTCACAAAAATAAAATTTTGGTCTCACTGACGTTACAGAAAATACACGAATGCGTGCTAAGGCTAATTAAACCAATCGCCATCACTAATGTTAACTTTTACAGTTACCACGATAAGCAGGGTTGCCAACTCTCACGCATTGAGAGTGAGAGACACGCATTTGACCGTCTTCACACGCTCACACACCACACATCCGATATCTCACGCCGAAAAAAAAGTTGGCAACCCTGCGATAAGTAAGTACTAAGTTAACGCTCTGTTTATGGTAACTTTAGCAGCTAACAAGCAATTTAGATTACAGAGATGACGGTCCCTATTCATCGTTGTCACAAGTAGCCACAACATGCTTCAGGTACGTGGTTGTGCTGCCGTGGAAGGCAAGTTCTGCCTTGCAGATATTGCACGCGTTTCGGAACCCGACTACGGAAAATGATCCCGCACTTTTGAGTTCCGTAGCCGGGTAGCCACGATACCAGAGCCTGTCTGTATAACGTCCAGGGATGTCGTCAACTGTCTACCCCGGTTTCCACTAAACTGCGCATGTGCGTCAAGGACAAACGCAGACGCAGCAGTGGAAACTGTCGCAGCAGTTTGGAGAGGAAAAAAAACTACGCATCGACTAATAAATTAGTCGTCGACTATTTTAGTAGTCGGCATAGTCGTGACTAGTCGACTAATCATGGCAGCCATAGTGGCAGGTATAAGAATAACAGGGCGATGTTTTAAAAATCTAATTAAAATTAAATTAAATAATCAACATGAAGTGAGCAGCAATATTAAGCTAAGGCTAGGATTTCTAAACATTAGATCGCTTGCATCAAAAGCTGTGATAGTAAACGAAATAAATTCAGATTAACAGACTAAATGCACTCTGTTTAACAGAGACATGGGCTAGAGTAGACGAATATGTAAGTTTTAATGAAGCAGCTCCTCCTGGATACAGTTATGTTCATCAGCCCCGTATCACAGGGCGTGGAGGTGGAGTAGTGTTGGAAAAAAGAAAATTAAAGGCTAATAACTTGATGTGTCAATTTAGTGTTTTTCAGGAAGACTGTGGGAAAGCAGGAGTAAGGAGGCCTCAGTGGCCTTGAGGAGAACAGAAGGGGCCTATTCAGTGCAGGATGTGTAGCAAGCAGTTTTTAGATAACCAGGCACACAGACTGGGAGAAGAGGAGCAGGTGATTTTCCATGGAGAGCAGCCAGGATTGGGGAGTTATCGAAACTTAACAAATCGAAACTTATGGACAGAGAGTATGAAAGAAAGGACATCGCCCAGCACGACAGGCTTTTCGCTTGGACACTGCTGAGATCCACTTGGGTTAGGTAGATTCCTAGGCAACTAGCACCAGTGCACTGAAGAGTTTGTACCACGTATACTTCTATTATATTGCATTCAATTATATTCTATATAAATCATTTTAAAAGAACTTTTGTTGTCGAGACTTTGCTTGGACCACTCAGTCAAAAACCAGTCGGTTCATCGGGGTGGTGTTGGGGCCCGTCTGGGTCGGAGAAGAAAATTCCCAACAGTAGCCACAATATATGACACAGATATAGGTTTTACTGTAAAACCAACCACTTCTATTAACTCACTCTAGGCTTCGATAGGTGAAATAGGCAATAATCTTACAGGCAATAAAACAAAGCTTAAATTAGTGACCATCTATCGACCGCCGGGTCCCTACTCAGAATTTCTTCAGGAATTTGCTGAGTTTCTTTCGGAACTAGTCTTAACCATCGAGAGATTTGTAATTGTGGGGGATGCCTGACTGGATGAGCCTACACCATGATGGACATTACTACATCTTTTCCTTTTCTTTATTTCTTTGTTTAAATTGTTGTTGTCATGGTGACCGGTGTCGGCCAGAGGAGGATGGGTTCCCCCCCTGAGTCTTGGTTCCTCTCAAGGTTTCTTCCTCATGCAAAAAACTAGGGAGTTTTTCCTTGCCACTGTCGCCCTTGGCTTGCTCACTGGGGGCTAGGACTCGGCACTTGTAAAGCTGCTCTGTGACAACAACTGTTGTAAAAAGCGCTATATAAATAAAATTTGATTGATTGATTGATTTCAACATTCATTATGAAAATGAATCAGACCCACTGAAAATTGCGTTCCGACTCCATACTAGATTCAGTAGGTATAGCCCAAAATGTGACAGGGCCTACCCACCGCTGTAAACACACCTTAGACTTAATACTTACCTACGGATTAAACATAGAACATTTGGCAGTCATCCCCCAAAATGACGCCATTTCAGATCATTCCCTATTAATATATGAAATGGCTTTATACGATGTACATCAGATGCGCCATACAAAAACCACGCGCACTATCACATCCGACACTGCAGCAACATTTATAAACTTACTGCCAGAGCTACCGAACACTATGCCACTGCAGCCCAATGAATTGGAACAGGCAACACAACAGTTTTATTCCACACTCAGCAATACCTTAGACAGTGTAGCTCCAGTTAAAACAAAATTAATTAGGGAGAAAAAGCTTGCACCATGATATGACGACCACACTCGTCTTCTAAAACAGGCAGCTCGAGCAGCGGAGCGAAAATGGAAATCCATCTCACTAGAAGTGTTTAGAATCACATGGAAAGACGCCATAGTCAAATATAAACATGCCCTAATAAAAGCTAGAGCCGCATACTATTCGACACCAATAGAAAACAACAAAAATAACCCTAGATTCTCTTCGCGATGGCATCTAAACTAAGAAATATCAACGACACTAGTTCTAATACAGCACTTACACACACTAGCGATGAATTTAACTTTTTAAATAATAAAATAGATAATATCCGACTACAGAGTCATAATACATCGCAGCCTAACCTCCAATCCAACCCCAGTAGTTTAGTTATTAGTAACTATGCATCCAACAATATTACAGAGCTAAATGTCTTCGATCCTATATCGCAAAAAGAGCTCACAACACTGATTAATTCGTCTAAGCCTACATCATGTATATTCGACCCAGTTCCAACCCGTCTATTTAAAGACCTACTCCCAGCCATTGCAGGGCCCTTACTTAATATGATTAACTCCTCTCTTAACCTAGGTTACATGCCCAAACAATTAAAATGCACCGTAATTAGACCCTTGATTAAAAAACAGAATCTCGAGCCGCAGATTCTAGCCAACTATAGACCCATTTCTAATCTCCCATTTATCTCAAAAATTTTAGAAAAAGCAGATTCCAATCAGTTAAACCACCATCTCCAATCAAATAGTATCCATGAAAAGTTCCAATCAGGATTTAGACCAAACCACAGCACTGAAACAGCTTTACTCAGGGTAGTGAATGATTTACTAATATCGACCGATAATGGGCTCGTCTCGTTCCTTATACTGTTAGATCTTAGTGCAGCTTTTGATACTGTAGACCACAACATTTTGCTGGATAGACTAGAAAACACGGTAGGTATTAAAGGAGTCGCACTCTCCTGGTTCAGATCATATTTAACTGACCGCTTCCAATGTGTAAGTGTTAATAATAAAACCTCTAAATCTGTGCAGGTTAAATATGGTGTCCCACAAGGGACAGTCCTAGGACCACTTCTATTCACACTGTACATGTTACCCTTAGGCGAGATTATGCATAAGCACAACATCAGTTTCCATTCCTACGCAGACGACACTCAGCTATATTTATCGGCAAAATCCGATGATTTAGGCGCAAACAGTTAGATTGAGAAATGTGTAGAAGAGATAAAACATTGGATGGCGTGTAACTTTCTAGCACTAAATCCCGATAAAACAGAATAATAGTTGGGTCTAGTGTGTGTGACGGAGTTAGGCGCATGTGTGTGGGTGAGGGAGTGAGGCACATTAAAACAGAATTAATAATAGTTGGGTCTAGGGCTGCGAGAGACAAGATACATAATGTAGCATTGAATCTACATTCTTTTACTATAACCCCCAGCGCAGAGGTAAAGAACTTGGGCGTCACAATAGACCCAGATCTCTCGTTCGATACACATATTAATAATATAACTAGGGTAGTGTCTTTCACTTGCGCAACATTGCCAAAATTAGAAACATATTAAATACTAGTGATGCAGAAAAACTAATCCATGCATTCATATCCTCTCGTTTAGATTATTGCAACAGTCTCCTAGCTGGATGCTCTGGTAAATCGATAAACAAACTCCAGCTGGTTCAGAATGCAGCAGCACGAGTTTTAACAAAAACTAAAAAGTTTGATCACATTAGTCCCGTACTATCGTCATTACACTGGCTGCCAATTAGATTCCGTATTGACTATAAAATACTTTTATTAACATATAAAACACGGCTTAGCTCCAGACTATCTTAGTGAACTTATTGAACAATATAACCCTGCGCGTTCACTTCGCTCGCAGGACGCAGGGTTATTAACTGTTCCTAGGATCAAAAAGATCACAGCAGGTGGAAGAGCCTTTTCTTTTAAAGCTCCACAATTGTGGAATAATCTTCCTGCCTCAATTCGGGACTCAGACACAGTCTCAATGTTTAAAACTCGATTAAAGACTCATCTGTTTAGTTTGGCCTTTGATTAATCTGTTACATATTTACTACATCTCGTATCTTTTCTCCGAGGTTCACCTGGAGAGTAACATTGCAGTCGGAGTCTACAATACCAGCATCGCTGCTCCGACACGGAATGAAAGCCTGGCGTTCATCAACAGACATTTACAGTGACAATATCAAAACACAGAACTTTCATTTTTACCTTTACTTAGTCTGATTGTGTGATTTGTGTGTGACTTGTGTATTTGTCTGTATTTTGTGTGTTAACGGGCCGCCCAATGGAGGATGGGTTCCCTTTTCAGTCTTGGTTCTCCCGAGGTTTCTTCCTATTCCCCACTATCATAGGGAGTTTTTCCTCGCCACTGTCGCCTTTGGCTTGCTCATTAGGGTTCTGGACCCATAGTATTGTTAACCTTTTAAATCCTGTAAAGCGCTTTGTGACGTGTTGTGAAAAGCGCTATACAAATAAACTTTGATTGATTGATTGATTACGCCGGTGGAACTGCATCCGAGCCAGCCCTGAGAGCTTGCAAAATGAAGCTAAAGAATTTTGGTAACACAACAAAAAGCATTTTATTTTACCAAAGCACATTATTTTTGTTAATTAAAAGTGAGACACTATTTTCTGTATTTGTCATTCTGTTTTGCAAAGCAGTCTGTAGTAGATCATGCAGATTTTATAGACTGAAGCAGAAATTTTTATAAATCAAATCATTTTTTGAATCAAAAATCGTTTTGAACCGAAAATCAATTTTGAATCGAATCGTGGCCCCCAAAATCGGAATCCAATCGGAATCGTGAGATAGTAAACGATTCCCACCCCTAGAAGATATGACTGGTCAATTTTGCTGTCATTTGAAACTGGTATTGTGCTGAATTATAACTGCTAGGCCCTCTGTAAATGAACAGCGGGCCCACCAATTACCAACATTATTCTGCGGAGGCATTACAGTCCTGATCGAGGGAGACACAGGCTCAAGGGCTTCCACTTAACCCCTCAACTTCAAACACAGATTGAAGAGACACGGTTGAATAATTTATTTGCTTATATTTTTGTAATTGTTTAGATGTCGATTGTCAAACTAAGTAGGATAAATTATATACATTTATGTTTTAAGAATATTTTTAGGCCCTCTGAGAGGGCATAGAGGGCCCTGACGGTTCCCCACTGATGTTCCATGATATCAGCACTTAAATGTCACTATAGTGTTGGCCTTGCGTTTACATAACTTTGGAGACCAGACAGGCTGTTACTGTCATTGTTCATGGATCAAAGGCAAGATGTTATTTGGGATGGATGTAAAATGTCTTCCAACGTTTCTTATACAATATTTTAAGCACAGTACTGTCACTACAGTGCTGTTTTACCAATTGGTGAACATCGCTAGATTGGAGAAAGTTATCAATAGCGACTGTGGTGAAATAAATTTAGCATCGGTCACTTGGTGAGCCTTGTGGAACTACTTGTGGTAAACGGACTTCACATGTTTACGTTTCAGTGAATGATTTTCATGTTAAATATATGGCACAGATCTGACTTCAGTGTTGAGAACAGTTGTGCATTAGACTGATTAACTGAGCTAGTGTTGGTTAATACCAGACTCAGCGTTGAATGATGTATCAGGCCTATCGTACTACCAGAGTATGGTTTCAGAGGGTTAATATCTATCGTTTGACATCAGCATGAATCAAATGTAATTCTTTTAGTCTTTAATCTAGAAACTGTGTTCTTACCCCCTCACCATTTCTTCATTACATATACCTTGTTTATTTATGGTAGGTCAAGATACATGTAATATAATGGACAACGTAGCCAGGCTTGTGGGAGCTGCACGTTTATATTGAGGCTCGTAGGTACAGCACAATCAAACAGCATTGGTGTTCTTATGGAAGCCTAGAGCATACAATTACAAAACGCGTTTCCGAACTATCCATACATTACAATGCAAAGTGGTGTCCTTCCCAGGAAAAGGTGTCGTGTTCCACAAGGGACCGCTCAGATTTCTGCTCCAGGAGCCAACCCAAGAAGCCAGACAAATTAAGGAAGACCGCACTCTGCAGGACAAATCTGCACCCCTGAAGGCAGACTGTGTACGAGAGAATGCTCTGGTTATGGTGCGTCAGAGAGGAGGGGATTGCTCAGACAGGACGGAGGTGCTGGGACAATACATCCTGCAGTTTGGAAAGTATAAAGGGAAGTCTTTCAGGTGGCTTTTGGAGAATGACGTAGGGTACACTATGTATCTTATGACGAATACATAGAAGTCTATTCTCCACTATGAGGCCAGTGGAGTGGGCGTAGCAGCTGCTTTATCAGACTGTCCTAAGGACTATGAATTGATTCCTGCCATGATGAACTGACTTCAACTTCACAGAGGGCAAGTATGCTTTCTATTCTCCATACAAGTTGTATTAAAAGAAAGTTACACAGTGTTGAATACCAACACTTGAATGCACAATTGACCATATTGTTCTTCCTGATCGACTACCGAGTAGGGTTGCAACGGTATGAGATTTTCACGGTATGATACCGCGGTATTTTTTGAGACGGTTATCACAGTTACTTTGTATATTATTAAAAGATACACTGATACTGCAGAAAGAGAGGATTTATTTCTGACATCATCACAATAGAGATTTCTATTTTAAGGCTTTCACCCCGAGTCTGGTTTTAACATATGAAAAACAGGCACGTTAGAATTTGAAAATGAACGCATGTAAATTAATGGCGTCTTTCACATCCAGTGAAAGCAAGGACCATAAAAAGCTAGGTTTATACTTTCACTAGTGACCGTAGCGCGACTCCGCACAGTTCTTTTGTATTACGTTAACAAATACGAGCCTCTTGTAATTCCAGGACAAAACATGAGAGAACGTGAAGACATTAAGATTGGGCGTTTTGAAAATAAACAACCATTAAATAATGTGATGAAAAAGCGAATTATTTCGAGTATATGTATAAATATTTAACTTTATTAAGTTTAAGGTGCAGGGAAATATTGAAACGGACCTTTAAAATGACGTACAAGTGCTTTAATTCCACCTTATAAAGGTGTATGAACCCTGCAAATATGACTTTGTTCATTGCGCTGAGGCGCGGCGCACGCAGTTACAAAATTCGAGAGGTGCACGACCTCGCTAATCAACAGCGCGCGAGACCCTCGCGCACGGGCGGAGCCACCGCGATTACGTCATTTTCGCCGCTGACATTAGTTTAGCTTTTTTTTTGTTATAAAATTTGTTAAGTCTGATACACTTTCTGCCATTCTCACCGCTGTGCTGAGTAGCTGAACCGGAGCAGAGTTGTGCATGCGCGGGTCAGTTTCACCGCTGGCTTGCTTTTTACCGGTAATAAGCAAACGCACACGGTATGATAACCGTGCATTTTAATACCGTGGTATACCGTGAAACCGGTTACCGCTGCAACCCTACTACCGAGTAGTAATTTGGACAGTAAGGTTGTATGTTTGCAAGAATTAGACATTTTATAGTTACAAAAGAAAGAGAAGCGGGAGATGGAAGAATATGGTTGAGTTCCTACTAACACAAACATGTATACATTGTCAATTCCAATTTTTTTGTTTAGTTCCATCTGTGGCACTGTCCAATCCACCTCCTGATACAGCTGCTCAGCTGTAGTCAGCACCAGTTGATGGTAAAAAACTGTAATCTTGTTCCTTTAATCAGGAACGTTTTGTAGGTTTCCATTTTGCAACAAGAATAATTTTTTCATTCACTTTCCTGTAACTCCAGTCCCATCAGGAGTGAAAAGGAAGTCATGGCGCCCTCCGTGTTTGCTTGCTCTGCGCCTGGATCTTACTTTCGCCTTTTTCCCCCCCTTTCTTGTACATTTTTATTTCTTGTTTTGGACGTAGTACACAAATGCCTTGCACTACGGACATAAAGCTGACAGGCATTATTGGACATTGCTGTACATAAACCGGACTTTACTGGACATATTCCACCAGAGCTACAACCCATTGTGCGCTCTTATAGCAACCACCGCTGCTTCAGGGCCTTGACTGGAGTATCGACCTTGCGTGAACTCGTGAACCCCAGGATAGCGCTTCAGAGACGGCGACGCAAGCAAGGCAAGAGAAGCGGGCTACATGCTAGGCTAAAAGCTCGCGCTAGCAGACCACCGCTGCCCAGCCTATTACTAGCAAACGTCCAGTCTCTGGAAAACAAGTTGGATGAACTAAGAGCCAGAATCATAATCACAGAGAGAAGAGAGTGCTGCGCTCTGATTTTCTCCAAGACCTGGCTTTTAGGGAATGTCCCGGACTCCGCCATTCAGCTAGAGCCTTATTCACTACACCGGTGTGATCGGACTGCAGCCTCCGGTAAAACAACTGAAGGGGGTGTATGTGTTTCAACAACTTGTGGTGCAAAGATGTACAGACTGTATACAAGCACTTTTCTCCAGATCTAGAGTTTTTACTGCTGAGATGTCACCCTTTAAACATTCCACAGGAATTTACATGTGTATTTTTAGGTTTCGGTCTACATCCACCCACAGGCTAACTACACAACGGCACTCAGCAAGCTCTATGACATTATCAGCGCATTGGAGACCGTTCATCCTGATGCGGTTTTCATTGTCGCAACTTACAGACTGTACTAACAAAATATCAACAGCATGTGGACATCTCCACCCATGGCAAGAACATCTTGGACCACGTTTACAGCAACGTACATGGTGGACTTAAGGCCGCACCCCACCCCCCATTTGGAGACTCAGACCACATCTCCTTGTTCCTGTATCCTGCCTACAGACAAGGACTCAAGCAATCAAATGCTATCAGCAGACAGGTTCAGCTGTGGACACCCGAGGCTGAGAGCACTTGACAGGACTGTCTTGCAATAACTGACTGGGATGTTTTTAAAGTTGCAACCACCACTGAGGATTCTTCCGTGAACATCAATGACTATGCTGAGTATGTGTCTGGGTACATTAGCACCTGCATTATGAACATTGTGCCCACCATACAGGTCAGGAAGTTCCCCAACCAAAAACCCTGGGTAAACAGTGGGGTGCACACTACGTGCACACTCTGTTGCTTATAGACCCGGTGATGAGGTAGGGCTCAAAGCTGCACAGTACCGACTGAAGAAGGCCATACGATCAGCCAAAACACAGTACAGAGAGAAGACGGAGGGATTCTACTCTACTGCTGTCTAGTGTTGTCACGATACTAAGAATTACAACTTCGATACGATACTTTAAAAAGTATTGAAATTCGATACGATTTTCGATATCAAAGCCAGATACTGTGCTCATTTCCGTTTTAAAGGCTTTTTATTTATTTTTTATAAACAAACAAATGAATATTGTATTTTGTTTCACAAATGTCAAATAAATAAAAGGTGTAGTCCCTACCACATTAAAACAGAAAAATAAATAATTGCACATTAAAATAAATTAACATAAATAATAGTAGTGCACTCTGGAATTCACATTTAGAAGTTAAAAAAGGCTAGTGCAAAAAGTGTATTTTAAGTATACTTTAAACAACTTTAACTCTAAGTAACTAAAACTTCAGTATTAGAGTTCAGTATTCATAGATGATTGATCCATTGTAGTACGATCACTTTTTTTCTCCCTGTATGCTGTCGCACTTACGGCTCTTAAACCAAGAATATGACATTTGCTAGGATACCATAATCGGACACAATTTTGTATGCTATAATACTAGAAATGGGAATAATCACCAACCTCTTGGAATGTTTTGTACAAATATGCGTGCCTTCAGGTGTTTGGCCAGATTCGTTGTGTTAAGCTAGGTTTAAACTTTCGCGAGTGACCGTAGCGCGCGAGTCCGCACACCTTGTCCGCGTGCTTGAAAATGCTTGAAACAAATAGCTGTCTGACTGAACCGTTCTCTTGTATTAGGTTAACAAATACGAGCCTCTTGTAATTCCAGGACGAAACATGAGAACGTGAAGACGTTAAAATTGGGCGTTTTGAAAATAAACAACTATTAAATAATGTGATAAAAAAGCTAATAATTTCGAGTATATGTATAAATGTTTAACTAAAGTTTAACGTGCTGGGAAATATTGAAATGGACCTTGAAAGTGACGTACAAGTGCTTTAATTCCACCTTGTTGGTGTATGAACCCTACAAACATGACAGTTCATTGCGCTGCGGCGCGCGCCAAGTTACAAAATTCTAGAGGTGCACGACCTCGCGAATTGACAGCGCGCGAGGCTACCGCGATTACATCATTTTCACCGCGCGGACCCTCGCGCTGCTCGCGGCGCGTCAAGTATAAACCAGGCTTTAGCGCCCTTCGTTGAAATGTTCCGAAAGCACCTGCAAGCCGGCTTGTTCATGTCCTTCGGTTTTCCATCTGTATCTGCTTCGAATCCAAAGTATTTCCACACAGCACTTCTGCTGCTTTCCTTGTTTAATTAAGACGAGCTGCCAACACACTGCGTTTGCTTTAGCTGCCATTTCAGCATTACCAACTGTTCTGTGCATTACGGCACCTTGGGTGGGTCAAACGAAAGCGCATTTTATGTAAAAAGAATCGATTGGCTCCTTTGGTTGATACAGCTTTAAAGCACCGTTTGCAGACCGGTTTTGATGTGTCCACGGGGTTGCCATGACTGTCTGAAATGTATGCAAATAATTCCATATTTCGCTTCGTGCGTGTAGTTTTTCAACAAGCTGAGGATGGTCTGCAATATTGCTTGTATTATCAGCCATCGTACACCGTTTCTTCTTATTCTGCAGAGGAGGCAAGCACTGCACTGCTGTACGCGCACACTGCCCCCGTGTGGCACTCTTTGGAAATACTGCTCTTAAAAAATAAAAAAAACGCACTTAGTCCTATAGCACCGATACTATGCAAACTAGGTATAGTACCGTTTTTAATGACGAAGTATAGCGATACTACTCTAGTATCGGTATACCGTGCAACACTACTGCTGACCCCAGGCATATGTGACAATGCCTGCACCAAATCACAGACATTATGAAGTGCTTTGAGTGTGTTGCTGTACCACATTCAAAGCAGCATACCAAACACTACAGACCCCCTGCAATATGCCTACCGAGCCAACAGATCTACCTCAGATGCTAATGCCACTGCCCTTCATGTCTCCCTCTCCCACCTGGAAAACAAGGACTCTTACGTCAGGATTCTGTTCATTGACTACAGTTCCGCCTTCAACACGGTCATCCCTCACAAACTCACCCGCAAACTTTCATCCCTCGGTCTACATCCCACCCTCTCTGGCTGGCTTCTGAACTTCCTGACTGGCAGACCTCAGTCTGTCAGAATTGGAAACAGGACCTCAGCCAGTATTACCACCAACATTGGTACCCCCGCAGGGCTGTGTCCTCAGCCCCATTCTCTACACCCTGTACACCCATGACTGTGTCGCCTCCCACCCAGACGTCATCCTGAAGTTTGCTGACAACACTGCTGTGACGGGTCGTATCACTGGTGGAAACGAAGTAGCCTACAGGAAGGAGGTGAACAGTCTGGTGACCTGGTGTATGGAAAACAACCTCGCCCTAAACACAGACAAGACCAAAGAGATGATAGTTGACATGAGGAAACAAGAGAACTCATCAGCCACTATTTATCCGGGACTTTTGAAGTGGAGGGTCAGCAACTTTAAATACCTGGCGATCCACATCAGCGATGACCTCACCTGGACACAGAACACCACACATGTGCTAAAGAGGACTCAGCAGCAGCTGTATTTCTTGAGGAGAATGAGAAAATTTGGCATGTCACCCCAAATCCTCAACAAATTCTACTAATGCATCAGAGTCCGTCCTGACCAACGGCATTACCGTGTGGTACAGCAGCTCTACTGCAAAGGACCGCAAACGCCTGCAGAGTGTGGTAAAAACAGCCACAAAAATCACATGGATTAAACAGCCCTCTCTGTAGAGCATTTATCAACGCAGAGTCCACAGGAGAGCCGCCTCCATCATCAAAGACCCCACCCACCCCCAACACGGACTATTCTGTACCTCCTGCCTGATGGTAAGAGTGTGAAGTGTGAAGTGCAAAACTAGCAGGTTAAAAGAACTCTTTTTCCCCACTGCCATCAGACTCTTGAACAGCTGAGCTGATATTTACATCAAACTCTTTTGCACTAACTGTCAATTGCACTACATTACATAATATATTAAATACTTAATGTATCCCACCATTGCATTGTAAATTTCTCTACTGTATTGCACAACCATTGCACATTGTAAATAATTTTGTATTTGTATTTCTTTGAGAGCATGTTTGTTTTTATATATAATAGGCTATTTTATAATTATTTTTCTTTTTTTTTACCCATTATTTCTTATTTATTTACATTATTACATCCAGGGCGGACAGCAAAGTAGGAATTTCATTGTACAGGGAAACTTGCTCCTTACTGTGCATATGACAATAAAGCTTTGAATCCTTGAATGCTACAAAAAGTTAGCATTCCTAGTAAAGGAGACAGCGGGTGCCATAAACGCAGATAGGGCTGAGTCACTCCAGATTTTGCTTCCGTGTTGGCTGGTGCTCCATTTCACATAAGCTTAATGCAGAGAACAAGAAATTCGGTATAATAATTCAGGATATGAAGGACTTTGTTCTGTCTTCCTTTTTATATCCTAGCTCCTTCAGTTGATCCACTTGTTCCTGTTCCTCTGGCTAGCCATGACCATGACATGAGCAATTGGAACTGTTCTCAACACCAAAAGCTATGGATGAAGACAGAGCTTCAGGATCTCTGACTATGGCCTGGGTCTCACCCAGTGCGGCACCCAGCAAATACAATTTCGCTGTGGCGTCTTCCTCCACAGCCTGAGCTCATTGATATGGCAACTGGGCTCCCATCCCCCAACTTCTTCCAGCTCCACCCATTTTTCATCTGAAAGCCTGAAAGTGACATCATGGTCAGGTTGAGAACTACATCCTGCTGTCTCCATGGATGTTCTCATCCACACGTGGTCTCTGCTGGGGTGGACAGGCCTCGGGTGATTGTTGGCACCAGTGGCCAATATTACATATTAGCCTCACGACTCTGCTGCAAGGCCTGCCAAAGAAACTGGTTTGCCGACAGTCCGCGATGGCTGGAGAAGCTGCCCAAGCGGTTTCCCAGTCTTCTACCTGCGTTCCTGACTTACAAGAAGGCCATCTGTAAGTCTGTGATGGATGAGTTGAGACGCAGTGGCAATTCACCAACGGATATGGCAAAATGCGTCTCAAGTATGAGAGAGCTCACCTGGCATACCTGCGTGCCATAGAAAGCGTCAAGGATGCAGAGGCCGGCGTGCATGGACAGCCGACCATTGGGCAGTTCATGAGGAAGGAGAACAAGCCACGTGCTTTCGGACCATATGAAGATCCAGACGGCTGGTGTGGAATCTCCGTGTCCGGTTTCTACCTCACTGACTGCCTGCTTGATGAGTACAGGCGTCAAGAGCCAGCCATATCGAAGCTCCTCCAAGGCACCTTTGGGCAGATCTTCAGGTCTGACCACACCAGGAAGTTTGCACGGAAGGTTACACTAGCATCTGTCCAGTTATGGACATCATGAATGAGAACTGGCTGATGTTTCCTGGGTGATGGTTCAGTCTGAGACTGAGAGGTCCTTGGAGCTGATGTACCAGGGAATGGCTAAGAGATACAGTGATGCTGGAGTGGAAAAGGCAGGCTATCACTGGATGGACAGGTGAGTACAGCCATCTTACTTTTTTACTGCCTTTTTAATGACTTAAAAATGTTTTTTTCTTTTGGTTCTATAAAAAGAAAATTGTATAGATTTATAGATTTAAATTGTTTTGCCTTTGTTGTCGTTACATTTAGGGACTGCTGTGCTCCATTTAAGATCCCAGACTCCATCCCTGGTGAACATCTACACTGGGATGCCTGGAAGACTACCCCTTCCATTATTGCTCATGCCACCTCTGGACATCTTGAAAACACCTGTGCCTCACGCTCCCATTACAACGCCAACATTGTTGCAAAACTGGACTTGTTCCACTGCCTGAGGCGTTTTTCACACGAATGCACCTCTGAGCATCATCCTCTCTTCAGCAATTTCTGCCAGCTCCTCTCTGCTGCCTTCTCTGTGGTGGATCAAGAGGACTTAAATAACCTCAGGGATGCCTATGTATTCTGTGGTATCCATCCAGCCAATCCCACAAAGCAACATGTACGAGAGCACTGCAGGACGAAAATTTCTCAACCTATGGAGCTGCTGGACAGAGTGGAAAAAGTCCTTAGACATTTTCATCTGGCCACAGACCCCAACGACGTCCCACTCTTTAAGTCATCCATGCTGAAGACGTGGCGAATCCAGAGAGTGCACATTCTCCGAGGTTGCCTCAGTGACCCTGAACTCTCCCAGGGCATAATGTACAGGTATGGAGGAACTCTTCAGTTGAACCACATACCTGGTGAAGGTGCCATGGTCCCCATCTGGATTCCTGTCAGAGGTACATCACAGCAGGAGGGGTACCATTTCCACCAGGCCCAGTGGATCACAGGGACTCACGTCTCCACTGAACTGTTCCAGGCCCAGGGCATGATGGGGGTGGCACGGTGGAATTACCAATGGCTAGTGGACCTTAAACAGCCAGAGGTCACCCTCCCTGCTGTCTTTGATCCAGCTTTAATTGCTGAGCTGAACTCTGCCTCCAAGAGAGTGACTGGGCAGCAGAAGTATCCAATACTTCACCTCTCTAACACAGACACCGGAGAGAGGTTTGGCCTAGAGTACAGAGAGCCAGGCTGCCGTCCGGTCCCTTTGGATTGGGACAAACACAAACACCAAAAGAGAGACGAAACAGCTGCTCCTGTGCTGCCATCCCCTGTGAAGACACCCACTTCTGTCCAAGCTCCAAACTTGGTACTCTCCTCTAGTCGAACACCACTCTCTGGCATGGCATCCAGTGAACAGATACCATCCCTCAGCCGTTCACTGTCTGCTGAGGCACTGATACAGCAGGTGCTGTCAGAAGACCAAAAGGACCCTCCAGCAGCAATTGGTAAGTAAACATAATGTTTTGGACATACATTTTTGCATTATATAGTAATGCAATAACATTATCAACTAAGGAACCTTTATTGATTTGTGTTCCAGAAATCTCACATGCCCTGCCACTAAAGTCTTCTCCAAGGAGTGCTCGCACAGGACCCATTAAGACGGGTGGACGGCTTTTTGTGTTGGACCACACACGCTGGACGCCACATATGAAAAATGCCATCGACCGCTTACTACAGAAGTACCATGGGGAGAAGAACATGCTGAAGCTTGTGGATCGAGATTATGCAGACATGGTCCCTCAGTCTGCTACAGATCCCAACAGCTTGCTGCACCCCACAACCAAACTGCACATATGCCGCTATGTGAAGCACCTGGCAAAACTACTTAACACCAGTTCTTCTCTGAACACGAGCCCGGAAAAACTTCTGCAGACTCAGCAGCTGTGGTAAGAGTGAAACAACCAGTGTTCCTGTGGTCACCATGGAGCCTGCTATTGTCACTATGACAGAAAACTCAATCAAGAAAATAGTGTAGGGCATCGTAAAGTGGCAGCAACAGCCAGAGCTTAAGAGAAGGCAGACAAAGACCTGTCTAGCGTGTGGCGAGCCCAAGTCTCGATATAAGACTGATGGATCCTCCAGTCACTTTTTTTTACCAGCAAGGGCCTGTTTTTTAATTGCTCAAAGAGTGTCCATCAAAGTTACGCTGCTGATGGACTCTAACCCCAAAATGCACTTTGAATAATTTGTGTAAACTAGTACACAAGCAACACTGTTGTGCATACAACAAAGGAAAATTAGAAATTTGTTTAGGTGGATCAGGTAGCAACCTTAAGAGTCTGAATAAAGACATATCAGGCCTGAGCATACCATGGTCCGAATTTGTACTTTCAAATGTAACCACACAGAACATATCTTTTTCAACTCAACTTTTTTTCAGGATTGTCATTACACATCTACACTAGTCAAAAATAATAAATAAACTCCCACTATGAAACTTATTCGTCTTGAAATTAAAATGAACGTCAGGGTGTGTACATGTGGGTTACCTTAGGGTGGTCCTTTTGCACCGTGATAAAAAAAATTAGTCTTTAGGCCTTTCTTTAAAAAAAAAAAAAAAAAAAATTCCCTTCGGGTAAAAAAAATATTAGGATTATTTGGATCCTTATGAAAGAAAAAAAAAATAGCGACAACAACTCCTCACGGGTCCGACAGAACAAGGGCTCTCCCATCTAGAATAAAACCAGGGAATTTGTGAGGTCATAAAGATGAAAACCGTGCTTACGCTGACGAGATCTTTATTCTCCCGCCAGTCTGCTGGGATCACCACTGCACTGAGCCTGTGCTGCAGTGTAATGCAGCAGAGTACACTTTATGACAGAACTGCTCTACATTACTAACTAAAATACAGCCAAGTCACCGAACTCATTAGTACCACAAATCGTACAGTACAGAACTCTTATCTGTTAATAGCATAAAGCTACATGAAACAAATGCGCAAACAAACAGCTAGCTTACATAGTAGTATGCTAATTTTCCAAATTCCCCAGAAATACACATTTCAGATAAATGCATGAGCAATAACTATTCATTGCTTACTGCAACCAACACTGTGCATTATTAAAATTAACACGAAACTTCTGCACAATTCGCCAACATGTCTGTTCGCAGCCTAGCCTACAGTCACCGATACAGCAGCATGCATTGCTGCTAATAGCCTTGGTAAAACAGCGTAACAGCATCGTTTAAAAGTTACAAAACTTCCAAAATACTGTACAAAACGTACTTTAAAAGGCTTACCTAGCATGAATCCAGGGTATTAGTGAGGTTATAAAGATAAAAACCGTGTTTTGCCTGACGAGTCCTACACTCTCCCGCCAGTGCGCTGGGTTCACCACTGAGCACGTGCTGCAGCGTGGTGGTGCAGCGTAAAATACGAGATAACTCCACCCCTCCTCTTTTTTCTCTCTTTTTAGGTTGGTTTAGTTTTTTTTTTATTTTTTTATTTTTTTACAACTTGATTATTATTAATTTGAGCGGGTTACATGTGCACGGACAAAATTCTTCCAGAGGGAGCTGGAGGCAAGAACAGGTGGAAGACAAGAACTAGAAAAATAGGAAACGGCCAGACAGACAGGTTGTCGTTGCATTTCCAGCCACACGGACCTGAAACAGGGATTGAAAATGTCACACATCCATACGGGCTTTCCTGGAGGGGCAGGAAAATACGTTTAATGCCCATCTAAAGTGTACTCTCTATATCGCTCTATCAACATACGTGTATGGCCAAGGAGCTTTTTTTTCTTTTATTTTTCCTTATTCATAACTGCTTACTATCCATTTAATTTTGTCGATAAATATAATCACTTTAAGCTAAATACGACACACTTCCCTTTTCCTTTCCAATAATGATATACCAGACTCATTTATAAACATTTTTGTGTTTTTTGAACTTCTTTATGCGATCTACAATAATAATAATCCTGTTTTGTGGTACATGAACACTGTTTACGTATTGGCAAATCCAGCCTCCCTGCACAGGGCTTGAGAATTCATTAACATGACGATGCAAAACTGATTCCTGTTTTGGTTCTGTCTACTCAGATCTGGTTTTGATCTTCTTTTTGTCTGACTACGATTTTCACAAAAAAACCTATTGTCCTCAATGGTATGATTTTCTCATCTCAAACAATTTATTGAAACAAAAACCAAAACGGTGTTTATACCCCAACAAAAAATGTCTCAGTGTCTCAGTAACTTGTCTCTTGATTTTTCATGTGTGCTTGAGTATCAATTATAGCTTGACTACTGACAAGCGTTTCACAAGTTGACTTAATAATAATAATAATAATAATAATAATAATAATAATAATAATAATACATTTTATTTGTTCGCGCCTTTCATGACACTCAAGGTCACCTTACAACAATTAAAACAAAATTAAAACATACAGTATGTATTACAATTCTAACACAACAAACAGAGATAAAAATAACATTTGTTATAAATTTGTTTATGAATAAGCCAGTTTAAACAAATGAGTCTTATTGTCAAACAAATGACTTATTGTCTGCCAAGTTATCTCACTTGAAGGTCATTGAGGTTCTGGGGTTCAGAGTTTTGAGTCTCTACACAGTGTTTCAGCAGATCCTGCATGTTTTCTATGTCATTCAGGTCTGGAGAAAGTGCAGGTCACTCCATTTGAGGAACCCCAGTCTCCAGCAGCCGTTACCTAATGATGTGACCTCCATGAGCTGGAACATTGTTGTCCATGAAGATGAAATATGGCCTGTGTTGTTCATGCAGAGGCACAGCGACTGGATTAATGATGTTATTCAAGTAGTACGGGATTGACACTGTACCATTCACAAAGTGTAGAGCAGTTCTGTACTGACTAGACACAACTAGCCACACTGTAACACCATCACCACCACCACCACCACCACCACCACCAAAGGCTCCTCTGGTAACAACTGTGGCTGATGCATAGCACTCTCCTTGACGTCACCAACATCGTTGATGGTCATCATTTTTGCTCAACATGAATCAGTGAACTTTCATCGGTGAACCCCACTGAGGTCATGTGGTCTCTCATCCAGCACAAACGCTCCCTGGCCCATGCAAGATGATGGTCTGATATGACACTTGGGCGCCTCCCATCTTAAATGTGCCTGGAGTTGTGTAGCATTCATCATCTGGTTACGCAGGACACTGTTCAAATTGAAGTGGTTATCAGTGTGGGATGAATGAATGAATGAATGAATGTTCGATTTATATAGTGGCTAGGGGGTATTTTGGTATACCACGGTATTTAAATTTAAATGGTGGTGGTATTGTAAAATGGTGATGGTATATTAATTACGGTGGCAAAATGACGAATCTGACGGAAAGGGTAGGTACAACACACAGGAAGCGCTTGTTGCTGAGCTTTGTGTCCATCAAACTAAAGGAGGTTGTGGCAGGGAGTAAAGCTAAACCATGTTTTGTGTTATCCAGTTGGCATGTTTTTGTTTTTCTTGTGGGAAGTCGTTGGAGCGAGCTAACTTTGGAGGCTACTGAAAGTAATGTTAATAAATGTAAGTACTGTAGACGCTATCCAAGTAGCTATTGCCTTTATTTTCACCCCTTTATTTATAATTCCCAACACTTTGCATAATCTATACAATAGACAGAGTACACTGAGAACAATAACTAACGTGCTTTTCTTTGTGCTTTTAATATTTGTGTCACAAAATATATCTCTGAATCTAAAGAGCCTGCATTGGCCGGGAATCGAACCCGGGCCATTTGAGAATTCTCTATCGAGAATTGTTTAGCTAAAATCCCTAAACCCTAAACCCATTCATTCTCTATGGTAGTGCTAAACCACTACGGATGTAATATATTTTTGTCCACTACGACTTTTGTGGCGCTAACCTGCATTTGAAAAAAAAAACACATCGAGTTTACATTGAGTTTGCGTAAGGGGGTAACTTCTTTAGAGAGGAGCGACTTGCTGATAGTCTTTACTTACGGTCATTGTTCTTTCGCGTATCTTCTTTGGAGACCAGCGACTCGTTGATGTTATTTACTGCCATTGTTCATTGACAAAGGTAAGATATGCTATTTGGGATGGATGTGAAATGTTTTTCTTTTTTAATTGTATTTTGATGTTATATGATATATACTTAAATGTCACTATAGTGTCGGCCTTGCGCTTGCATAGCTTTGGAGACCATCGACGGGCTGTTACTCTCATTGTTCACGGATGAAAGGTAAGATATGTTATTTGGGATGGATGTAAGATGTCTTTAAATATTTTCATGTTATATGATAATAGCAGCACTTTACTGTCACTATAGTGTCGGCCTTGCCTTTGCATAACTTTGGAGACCATCGACGGGTTGTTCACGGATCAAAGGTAAGATATGTTATTTGGGATGGATGTAAAATGTCTTCAAATCATGTTATACGATATTTTAGGCACAGTACTGTCACTACACTGTTGTTTCACCAATTGGTGAACATCGCTCGATTGGAGACATTTATCAATAGCGACTGTGGTGAAATAACGTGACACATGCATTTGACTTTGACTGTCTTCACACGCTCACACGCCATACATCCGATTTTCTAGTTTATTTATCGCTCTGGCGCAACCACTGGTGGTCGATCGCTTTAGGCGCAGCAGAGAGGAGTTTCCTTTTCATATCGGTCACTGGTGGTCGGTCATATTGGTGAGCCTTGTGGATTTTTTAACTGCTTATGGTAAACGGACTTGACATGATGTTTTTTAAAAACGTTTTTTTACGTTTAAGTGAATTATATTTATGTTAAATATACGGTACAGATCTGACTTCAGTGTTGATAAGAGTAAAAAACTTTTGATATGCATTACACTGACGTCCATTAGACTGTCCAAAAGAGATTAACTGAGCTTGTGTTGGTTAATGCCAGACTGAGCGTTGAATGATGTTCAGGCCTATCGTACCACCAGAGTATGGTTTCAGATCGTTTGACATCAATATGAATCAAATGTAATTTTGTCTCTGAATCTAAAGAGTATGCATTGGCCGGGAATCGAACCCGGGCCTCCCACGTGGCAGGCGAGAATTCTACCACTGAACCACCAATGCTGCGTGGAATAATCACGTTACCCCTGAACCTGTGAAAACAACTCAACGCACCCCCGACTTGTAGCTCATTCCACTCAGTAAAAACCTCATTGACGTCACATGCAAGTAGAAACAAAAAGCAACATATGTTTCAGCAGCTGTTTCATAGCAAGACAGACTTCACAGGACTCTTTGTGTGGTGTATTTTTGCTGAGTTGATCTGCATCTCGGTGGGGAGGTAGCAGCTGCAAGATGGCAGTGGGACACCTGGTGCAAAGCAGTTCAAAATACTGTAAGTTTGTAAATTATTTAACTAAAAGTTTTTGGAGTGAAATCAATTGGCGTAATTCAATTAGCTGATGGTAATCGATTTTTGGTACATGCACTAAAAGAAGTGCATTGGCCGGGAATCGAACCCGGGCCTCCCGCGTGGCAGGCGAGAATTCTACCACTGAACCACCAATGCTTATTTGATCTTCTCAGG
Source organism: Brachyhypopomus gauderio (assembly GCF_052324685.1). NCBI lineage: Eukaryota > Metazoa > Chordata > Actinopteri > Gymnotiformes > Hypopomidae > Brachyhypopomus > Brachyhypopomus gauderio. The sequence goes on from NC_135225.1 coordinate 17,582,439, forward strand.
TGACCTCTGTGAAAGGTCATCACACACACGCTTATAGTTTTCTCGCCCACATAGAGCAAATACACTTTGTGAAGATAATGGAATATCGTTCATCTTAAAGATAGATCTGTTGTTGCTTGTGTCAGGGATTGGAAGGAGAATCTTAACTATGGTTTAATCTAGTTTGAGTTTAATTTATACTGGTTTCTCTTCCTATTAAGTCAGAAGCACTTTGCTTGCAAAGCACTTTTTACCTCTCTCAGTGTGTTTCTGTCTAGATGTGACGTAGACTCGTTGATGTGTGTGTCCTACTGAAAGTGTTAAGGCTAATGGTTTCCAAGGTTTGTGGCTGTGGTAATAGAACAGTTTTACACTGGTTTCTGGATGCCTTAGTGGGTTATGTATGTTATGTATAATCTACAGAGAAATAGCCTTGAATGACGGCATGCTTTGGCCCTAACTTGACCTTTGACTTTGACAGTCATTCGTCAGGATTAAACAGGTTCATGGACACACACACACACACACACACACACACACACACACACACACACACACACACACACACACACACACACACACTCAGTTGGACTAATTCAGACACATAGGATCAGCATAACTAAAACATTACTGCCAGCTTGTGGCTTTTGGTAATGTGTGTGTGGGCAGTCCTGTGGGCTTAATGTCAAACACTTTATTTCCACTCCAGTTCACGATAGGTCCGTTTGTCTCTACTCCAGTATTCATAAAAGTGTGCCTTAAATATCGTGATCGCTTGCTGTCCAATGATTGCCAAGTCATATTCCTCCAAGCAAGTCAAAGAACACGATTTCAAGACATCACACAGCAACCTCGCTGTTTGTTATACACAGATTCAGAAGTCCTGGATATCAAGTAGGCTTCCAAATCTGCAGGTTTATCATTTTAACAAGTCCATCTTACCTCCAGGTGTTTACGCCGTCTCTAGTCTTTTAAAATGATTTGTTTATTTAATGATTTCCACCTGAGCCGAGTCAGTGAATAAAGCAAAGGTCTGTCAGTGTGAGTGGACAGTGCTGTAATTAGCATATAGATGACCACAGAACCGGGGAGGGGGCGGGTTCCCTGTGCACGTGCGAAGAGGCAGAAGGAGGGAAACATTAGGATGCTAACAATGTAGGCCAGACTGTCAGGAACAAAATGCAGTCTAATAAAATGCAGTCTGAGCAAAAGGATGGTGCTGGGTTTGTGTATCCCAGTTTGCATTGCCAGCACATGGTGTATGTGTGTGTGTATTTATGAATGTGAGCCGGCTTGTGGCATTGACTCATATTTCTATAGCTACTTGAGTTTCTCTGCCCGTGATTTTCTCTCTCCCTCCCTCTTACACACACACACGCATACGCACACGCACACACACACACGCACACGCACACATCATCTTTGTCTCTATGTTCTGTGGTACATCAGGCAGGCGTAATCTGTCTCTCTGTGGGGTGACAGGAAGCTCTTACTTCCTGCCCAACTCTCCTCTGTGCTCTCGGGTGACACTCAGCTCTCGACGTCCGCTGGGGGATTTGCCTCAAGGTGTCTTTATGTCTCAGAGCCAGAAGAGATTACTGTGAGAGTGTCTACTCGCGTGCTGCTCGCGCTGCTCAAACTCCGTCACTCTGACACAGACGGAAAAACACTTCCTTTCAATACCTTTATTAAATTACTATAAGACGCATGAATTCAGGTTGTTTATATTAACCTAGCCTGTCTGGGCATATCTCATAATATTTATATGTTTATACTATGGAATATAGCTGGATTTAATGATCGAATGTAATATATATGAATGGACCATACTGAAAAGTTTGTTTTTGTTGTTATTAAAGGCCAGACCTGTGTCTTGGGTGGGCAGCTAGGTCTGAAATAAGTGGTGTCAGACTGAGCCGAGCTCATCATGTGCCTGCTGTGCTGAGAACATCTCCCCAATCCATGATCTCTTCATCACCTCAGCACCTTATTGCTCCCCCTTATCTGTCTTCTCCCCCCTGGCTCTTGACCCTTTGGCGATGTGACCCTCACCTCTCCTGCCCCCACCCAGGCATTCAAGCTTTGGTTGGAAGTTGGAGGTCAGATCTGGTAACATTACGGATGGGCTGTAGACGTTTAACGATGCGGTGTGCAGGTTGTGGGGTCTCAGGATTGCCTGTGTAAGATAAGATAAGACAATATTGATCCCCGAAGGGAAACTCAAGGTTGTGCTTGAAGCCACATATAGGGGAGATGACATTCCGAGAGCGTCACATGGTAGCAGTGTGCACACTATGTCTCTAGATACACGGTCACTCATGAGCACAGGGCCTTACCAGATGTTCTAATGTGTTTATAAAATAATGAGGAATACACCTAATTTAAGAGAATGTGTAGGTATATGGCTGCTGTCTTCAGTTGGCTGTTACCAAACTGGCGTTCAATCAAAGTTTGGATTGGTGGATATTTCAAATACAAGGCTTCACAGTCGATACTCAGAGACAACCAATGGATGTAACAAATGTAAAGGCATTTTAGTGAATCCACTCACTTCCAGCCCTTTTCTTCGCCCATAATGACACTGACTTATTAGAGCCGCAGCGCTTTTCGGTCAGCTGGAGCCAACGCTGAAATGGAAGGCGCTATCTGAAACTGATTTTACGCCAGCTTCCAGCAGATGGCGCTGTAGTATAGAGTTAAGAGCCCGCTGCGCTTTAGACGTCATGTGCAGCTTGTTCATCTATTTTTCTTCTGTTATTACAGGAAAATATTTACTTTTCTAATCTGCCTCTTTCTTGCTCCCATAGTAATGAATACACACACACACACACACACACACACACACACACACACACACACACACACTTCTCTAGACAATAAGAGGAGGTGACACTGTACTGGGGGTTGAGAGTATGATTAACGTGTCTGTGATTGTTACATGGATATCTCTCTCTCTCTCTCTCTCTCTCTTTACGTGATGTCTGCCATTCTCCATTCTGTTTCTGCTGCTCTGTCCTGATCTTTCTCTCTTGCTGTCTCACTCTCTTACTCTCTCTCTATCCCTCTCTCACTGTCTCTCTCTCACTTTTACCCATTCTCCCCCTTATGTTTTTTCATCTGTTCTTGTCATTAAATGTTTGATTACAGTTATCCACAAACTCACTGACCCTGACACACAAATTAAATATGGATTGTTGAGTTGGACAGTACCATGGAATGAAAATAGGGATGTTGGAGAAGAAAAGCCAACATTCACTCTGTCTTTCTCTCTCTTTCTCTCTCTCTCTCTCTCTCTCTCTCTCTCTCACACACACACCAACCCAACTATAGCTCCTCTCCTGCTGTACGTGAAGCATTCTCAGGTCTGTCTGAACAAATATGGCCTCAGAGAGCACCTGTACCACTACTGTGTGCACACATGAAGACCAACAGGTGTGTCATCATTAGCACGATTGTGTTTTATTTGTTTATGAGTATGAGTGTAGAACTTTACATGCAGGTTTCATGTGATTGGCTGTTGGATTTCCCAGGGTGCACATGTGCCTATGAGCTTTGAGAAATTAGTTTTCTCTCTGGCACTGAATAAACCAAGAATGAGTATCCCAGTTTGCTGTAGTTGCGTTTCAGACATGGAGACCCTCCTGTTTCCTCACACACAGGAGCTGCTCTGACATTAATCCCTCACAGGTGGGCCGAGCTGGCCGGAGGCAGATTGGGTGACCCAGGGCCACACACGGCCCTTAAACATCCTTCTACAGACGCTAAACTTCCAGCTCCTGCAGAGCAGCTGCCTCTAGATTTATTTAAGATGCTGAAATTATATTGTGCACACAAAACATAATAAAACATAAGTATTAATCTAATAACAATGACTATATACTTTACACACACACACACACACACACACACACACACACACACACACACTATACGTAACAGTACTATAAAGCAAAAAGTCAAGCTGTATTTACTGGGCATTTGCTGAAAATCGAACTAGGGCGCCCCCGTGAGGACGTGGGGGTTTTACGCGTGGCTAGCTTTTTTTTTCGTTCCCGCTGTGAACGTACAGCGAACCGTGGCCACCGCTGCATCACCTCACAGAAATCCATCATGCTGAGATTTTAATTTTAGGTCTTCAGTTGCGTACGAGACGGGATACGTCACTAAAATACACTTTACAGCGCCGTCTGTGCCACTTCCCGATGATCTTTCCGTGTCTCTCTTCCTCTCCGTCTGTGCTTTGTTCGTCACTAGTCATCGCGTGTTCCTCATTTGCCCCTCTTTCTCTGCGGCTCACTGTCACTGTCACGTACACTCGAGTCGTGCCATGCGACATATTTTGGCCTCGCATTCGCAGCTTTTGTCCAAGTTGAAAGGACTCAGCTCAACCTGACAGTCTTCATTTGTGCTCTCTTTTCGCGCTGTGTCTAAAAGGGCCTCTCAGGCGCTAAAAGCTCGTGCAACCTTTTGTGGAGAGAGAGAGAGAGAGAGAGAGAGAGAGAGAGAGTGGGAGAGAGAGAGAGACCTGACAGCCTAAAATCTGGTTGTGTGTGTGCTTTTCTGTCAGTGTTTGAGCACAGACCTGCTCCTTTCTTCACCCTGACGATCTTTCAGGACTCGGCGATTACAATGTGGTATGGAGCCGGCCTAGGGGCTTGAAGAGGGCCACCATCCCTTCAGAACAGAGAGCATTTCCCAACGGTAATCAACAGTCACAATTACAGTGGAGCACTCAAGGTGCTTCCAAACGTACATCTCACAAAGAATAACTCTGTTAGTTCTGTGAAATGCCCCCCGGGCGTTATCTTCCTCTAAGTCGAGACCACTTCTAATAACTAATTTGTTTTCAAGAATGCACTGAAGGGTGTTGAACGTTTCTTGGTGTTTCCCAAAGTAATTTCTCCTAAGCTGATACAGACTTTGTTTTTATTTTCTCATTAACAGTCAGCTATCTGGTCTCATGAAAGCTTTCAGTGTACCTTCAGTATGCAGTACACATTACTGACTCGTTTGCAGTTCTTCAGAAAACGCTATCTTCAACCTCATTTTTACCGTCACTAAATATTCCAACAACATTTCTTTTTTTTCACAAATTCTGACAGGCATGTCGTCTGGAAAGTCGGCGTGTATTTTGGAGCTCAAAACGATGCCAGACAGTGCGTATTCAAAACCCATATAAGCTAAAGGCCACTTGCTTTTCTGGAAGCTTTGGAAAAACCGCGAATAATTTTGGCGAAGCGTGAGGTAGCAGGCAAGCGTTAGCATAAGCTCAGCGATGTAGGGGAACTTGTTTACACCTCTGAAGGGGTTTGCATTTAGCGGGTAGGGACGGCTTTTGGTGAGGAAAGGGAATGAGCTTTTCAGAATATTTCTAGTCTGTAGTAGAAATGGCTTACTTATGGGATCTCAGTCAAGTGTCCCCGGCTCACGTAGGCTTGGCAAGGAGTTCTGGGTTCCGAGATTACGGGGATGTCAGAAAAGCAAGTACTGTGGTTGTCCACTCAGACTTTCCAGCTTTCACACACACACACACACACACACACACACACACACACACACACACACACACACACACACACACACACACACACACTCACACTTAAGTACTCTAGCAGTCCTGCCCGGGTGCTCAAGGCAATGAATTTGAAATCCATGAGGACCTATTCTTTTGCCCTCAGCCTTCAGTAAATGTCCTGCACCTTGTTATTCACAAAACAGGCTTGACTGAAACGCAGCCCTGGTAGCTTGGGAGTGTTTTCATAGTCACAGTTACCTAGGAGATTTCAGAATGACCAGATGACCATCTGGGTCACTGGGTTCACATTGACTTAGGGTTGCATGATATATTGTGTTAATAATCACAATAATAGCCTTTTCAATACTGCCATCAGAGATCTCGGTCAAAAGTCATTCAGAACAGAATAATTACTCACCCTGGGTCAGACTAAGGGCCAAATGAAACTCACCTGTGAGTTTGCAGAAGTGTGCCATCATCCTTCACAGGATGTTCATGTAGGTGTGTGCCACCACGCTGGCATGCACCACTAAAGTATGAACACTTGGAGGCAGTGTTTTGTTCAGTTCTCTTTCCAGTTGTATTCATGTGCTACTGGATCTACTTCCTGCCCATCTAGCCTTTACCTGACACGCAACACAACAGTTATGTGGTGAAGTTGTGTAGTTCAGAATGATGGCAGCTCTTCTGTAAACAACAATTTCACATAAACAGGTGTTTCTGAAGTATTCAGAATATTTTAGGAGTGTTTGTAAAATATTGCAAGATATTACACTCACCGGCCACTTTATTAGGTACACCTGTCCAACTGCTCATTAACGCAAATGTCGAATCAGCCAATCACATGGCAGCATCTCAATGCATTCAGGCATGTAGACATGGCCAAGACGATCTGCTGCAGTTCAAACCGAGCATCAGAATGGGGAAGAAAGGTGATTTAAGTGACTTTGAACGTGGCGTGGTTGTTGGTGCCAGATGGGCTGGTCTGAGTATGTGAATATGGGGAACTGCTGATCTATGATCTACTGGGATCTTCATGTACAACCATCTCTAGGGTTTACAGAGAATGGTCTGAAAAAGAGAAAATATGCAGTGAGCAGCAGTTCTGTGGGTGCAAATGCCTTGTTGATGCCAGAGGACAGAGGAGAATGGTCAGACTGGTTCAAGCTGATAGTCGTCACAACCGAGGCATGCAGAAGAGCATCTCTGAACACACAAAACGTCGAACCTTGAGGTGGATGGGCTACAGCAGCAGAAGACCACACCGGGTGCCACTCCTGTCAGCTAAGAACAGAAAACTGAGGCTACAATTCACATAGGCTCACCAAAAATGGACAATAGAAGATTGGAAAAATGTTGCCTGTCTGATGAGTCTCGATTTCTGCTGCAACATTCAGATGGTAGGGTCAGAATTTGGTGTCAACAACATGAAAGCATGGATCCATCCTGCCTTGTATCAATGGTATCAATCAAGGCTGGTAATGGTGGGGCAATAGTGTGGGGGATATTTTTCTGGCACACTTTGGGCCCATTAGTACCAACTGAGCATTGTGTCAATGCCACAGCCTGCCTGAGTATTGTTGCTGACCATGTCCAACCCTTTATGACCATAGTGTACCCATCTTCTGATGGCTACTTCCAGCAGGATAACGCACCATGTCATAAAGCGCGAATCATCTCAGACTGGTTTCTTGAACACAATAATGAGTTCACTGTACTTGAATGGTCTCCACAGTCACCAGATCTCAATCCAATAGAGCAGCTTTGGGATGTGGTGGGACGGGAGATTCACATCATGGATGTGCAGCCGAAAAATCTGCGGCAACTGTGTGATGCTATCATGTCAATATGGACCAGACACTCTGAGGAATGTTTCCAGTACCTTGTTGAATCTATGCCACAAAGGAATAAGGCAGTTCTGAAGGCAACAGGGGGTCCAGCCCGGTACTAGCAAGGTGTACCTAATAAAGTGGCCGGTGAGTGTATATCACAATAGCAATATACACAGTAATATAATAACAGTATGATTTGAGTTTGTCAATTTAGTCTCTTCTCTATTCTTTCACTGCAATCATAACCATCACTTTCTACAGTAAATGTTTTCACACAAAAACAGGGAGATTGTTTGTTGAGAGGCAAGGAGCTCTGTATTAAAACTTTGCGAGTGTGTGGAGTGTTGTCTGCACCCCCCCCCCCCCCCCCCCCCACCCCCAAACTGTCCACTTGTTCATTGATCAACACATTTAAAAGCCAGAGTGAATTTTGGAGGGTTACATTTAGTAGCTCGTTTAGTTTGGCTTGCTCGTCATGTTGGGATTATTTGCAAGTCTAATCGAAGTACTTAAAATGCATTCTTTTGTTGAAAAACACAAGCTTCAAAAACAGCTTTCTGAGACTGCCTCTTGGACAAAAAATATGAGTGAAAGAAAAGCATTGTGGGTGTTTCTAGGAGGAGGAGGAGGAGGAGGAGGAAGAGTGTGTTTCCAATTCAAGTAGCTACCCGCTTTAAGCACAGAGATGTGACATCTTCTTTCCTCTTTGAATGGAGTGTACTGGTGTGCACTTTATGGATGTATTCTGATGTATTCTGTGAGGCACCTATCGCGGGGCACGGCCTGCCTTAGAAAACACACACACATACTGTCTGTGCACACAAATTTGAAAACCAGTCTTTGTGTGTATTTAAAGGTTGACTCTGATTGCACAGCTGGTCTGCAGAGTAGTACTCGTGTCTGGAGTGACACGCCAGCACGGCATAGCGCTGAGCTCTGGGGCCGAGTTCTTCTACTCAGATTTCCCCTTCCTGTGACACAAGCTCAAACCTCCTCATCAATCACACCATGTGCATCTGCATTGCTCATGACATATGCAGACATGCCAGCCGGTGTCCGCACGATCGTTTCAGGAAAAACTTGGAGCGACTTGTAGTCGCTTTTAATCGGACGTCTTCCATTACGCACTCCTCCGAGACGAAAAAGTGAGGTGCAGATTGCACAGTTGCAGCCGGTCCAAGTGTTTTGCATTCCTGCGACGTCCGGGTGACTGATGGTAGAGTCCAGCATATGAATGATCAGTGTCTTTGCAACTGGATCTGGAGTGTTGTCATGTCAGCAGACCTCCCAGGGTGGGGTCCCCCTGCTGTTACGACCCCTTCTCCACTCAGAACCCCCCAAGGCAGAGACATTCTGATCCACAGGCGTGAGTGCAGCTCGGCCATGAGGACGCTGGTGTAACGGAAGACGTGGCCGTAGGTGACCTCTCAAGATGCAGGAGGTCCTTGACAGTGTGTTAATGTGACCTTTGACTTGTGCAGTAAACCCGGCCTTGGTTTCAGGCCACCTATTTGGGGAGCTATAAACGTGTCCATGCGAGGTAAGTGACATATTGCTTCATAGCTTTAGGGACCTCACACAAGGTCCCTAAACACCACATTAATGTGGGGTTTTATTACAGTATCATCACGATGTCTTTAGCACCCGTGCCGCACCTTCAAACCTGGCAGCAGTAGAACTTTGTCTGGTAGATAGAAACAAACACAAAGTGATGGATTTCCACTTCAAAATGTCTCGGTTGAAGAAATATTTTAAAAACCCATTGATTAATTTACTTTAATTTGTCGTTTTGGATAAGGTGTCCTCTGAAAAGCTTGTCAGATGTATGTCAGTTTTCATTCTTTCTGTGTGAGCTGGACTTGGCAGAGGAGTCCGAGACCAGGAACGGGTGATTTGGTGGTTTTACTGGGCTTGTCAGTGTGTGATACAGTTCACCTTTCATTACTGAGTTTAATATTTAGCCATTTTTTGGGCGCTAGTAAAATCTGTTGAATGGTGGTGAGCTGGACGGACACAGCTCTGTTCTGAATATTTCCAGATACTTCCAGAGCTTCCTCGACGACTGCAGAGGGAGACCAGCAGAGGAACGTGAGACAGCAGAAGAGAAGGATGAGGGGACGCAGAGGAACCGCAAACTACCCCCAACACAACCAGCAGGATCACGCGCAGCTTATCGTGCATGAACATATCAAATCAGACATTGGACTTTCTCTCCATTTTGCCGCATTTCCTGAAATAGTATACATGTGCTTTCCCAGGCGGCTCTGCTGTCATGTTTAATCACGCTGATGTTTCTGTGTTGTGGGAGGGGAAGGGGTGAGTTTGCATGAGCTGGACGGTTTGGGTGTCTGTTGCCTCAGGGTGCAGGTGCCGCGCTGTTGGGGTCTCAGCGTAGGTGTGGAGGTCACCACCCTTCCTTTCAGTCCAGCGTCCTACTGTCTGGACGGGACACCACCCTTCCTCCCAGTACAGCGTCCTGCTGTCTGGACGGGACACCACCCTTCCTCCCAGTAAAGCGTCCTGCTGTCTGGACGGGACACCACCCTTCCTCCCAGTACAGTGTCCTGCTGTCTGGACGGGACACCACCCTTCCTCCCAGTACAGCGTCCTGCTGTCTGGACGGGACACCACCCTTCCTCCCAGTACAGCGTCCTGCTGTCTGGACGGGACACCACCCTTCCTCCCAGTACAGTGTCCTGCTGTCTGGACGGGACACCACCCTTCCTCCCAGTCCAGCGTCCTACTGTCTGGACGGGACACCACCCTTCCTCCCAGTACAGCGTCCTACTGTCTGGACGGGACACCACCCTTCCTCCCAGTCCAGCGTCCTACTGTCTGGACGGGACACCACCCTTCCTCCCAGTACAGTGTCCTGCTGTCTGGACGGGACACCACCCTTCCTCCCAGTACAGTGTCCTGCTGTCTGGACGGGACACCACCCTTCCTCCCAGTACAGCGTCCTGCTGTCTGGACGGGACACCACCCTTCCTCCCAGTACAGTGTCCTGCTGTCTGGACGGGACACCACCCTTCCTCCCAGTACAGCGTCCTGCTGTCTGGACGGGACACCACCCTTCCTCCCAGTACAGTGTCCTGCTGTCTGGACGGGACACCACCCTTCCTCCCAGTACAGCGTTCTGGGCCCACATTCATTGCACTTTCCCTAATTCATTAACGCAGCAAAATGAGTCCTTTTCCAGTTAACAGGTTCGAAGCTTCCTGGAAGTGCATCTGCACTGTTAATCATAATGGAAGAAGCATCTTCACTTCCTGTTTTCACTTTGAGTGAACACTGGTACCAAACCCTAGAGAAGATCTTCATACATTAACACATACGGACTCCTTATTAATGAGACATTTGTCGACAAAATGTTTTGCTCTCTTTAGACTTTCGAGAGTAATTTAAATGTATAACTTGAACTGCTCAAACTGTCGTGGTACCTGAATTGTACCTTTGTTCACTCTTAATGGCTTGCTGCTGTTATAGTTGGCTGGTTAATTGCCCCCACCTGTGGTACCCACCCTCTTCATCCTCTTCATGAAGAGGTAGCATTTGGCAGCAGCTTTGGAAGGGCGATGCCATCATTAGCTTTTTCTTACATCAAATTCAGGCGGCACAGAAAGCCGTTTTCATTTGCATTTAATGCCTCTCAACTCCCGTTCCCCCCCCCCCCCCCCCCCCCCCCCCCCTTCCACTCTCGTTTTTCTAATTAGGTTGGGGGTGTGTGGGTGAGTGTTGGGGGGCGGATGTGTGGGGGGGGGGGGGGTATGGAGGGCTCTAATTAAAATCGCGCCTTCTTGCTGAAAGTGGGGATGTCCGTACTGTGCCTCACACGTGCGCCCTGCGTTTTCACGCAAGTGTGAGACTGTGGCTGCACACAGTGGCCCCGCACACATCCACATTTCATTAATAAAACGCTCTTGACGTTCCTGTGCTTCCTGCCTTCTCTCTCTCTCCCATCTCCTGACACTGGGCCATCTTCTCCTCCCTGTGCTGTTGTCTTGTGTTTTCTCCACGTTTATTGATACGAGTTGCACCAATATCCTGTCAGGAAATGAAACGTAGGCACCGCCGGTGCCGACTATCAGGTGGAGCATCACCTCTGGAGATTGGGGCTTGTTTATGTCCACGTGGTTTCGGGCACAGGGCTTATGTGACAGTGTGACAACTGCACCTGTGGGGCTAACGGAGGGGTGGAACCAGGTGTCTATGCCTGGAACTGAATATTATTATTTTTTGGTCAGTATTTTAAAATAAGAAGAAATATTTGGTCTCATTTGAAGGTATTGTGCTTTATTGCCGGATTATGTTTGAAAAGCAATCTTATGGAAAACAAATATTACTTGTGAATTTTCTTAACGTAAAATAAACAGGAAACAGCTTAACATGATTAGTGTTGTACTGTAATCTGCTTTTGATGGTGAGATATAACATTTCATCAAAACATTTTATATGTTAACATATAAAATACAGTCTTATTCAACTTTACCAATAAAAGAAAACAGCTTCAGAATGTGGGTCCTAAATTCTAAAAGACAAACTGAAAAGTATTTATAAAAGTGGTATTAACTATTGAAAACATACATAAGCCTATCTAATTTCAAAACATACACAAACATCTCCTCAACACCAGACATGAAGACATAACCCAGATCTCAGAAGGGTTAGTTTCCCCTATGCAGCGGTCCCAGTCCCAACTCTGGGCAGAAGCTGAATTCCACATTTGTGTTTGCATCTGTGTAGTTAAACAGCAACTCAATTAGCACAACACTCGGGAGGGTCGTTGGCAACCTGACCACAGGCCAGCTACTACTGGGGGGGGGGGGTCAAAATGGTGCATTTACATATTAATGCCCTCTGTGTGCATGCAGGTCGTAAGAGATTGTGATTGCTTTAAAGCTAACTTGTAAAGCACAGACAAACATAGTCAATACACAAGCACAAAAGGAGGCAGGAGGTTTATGAGCGGATAAGTGTGCTAGGTTTAAGAGCCTCTCCCTCTCCTGCTCAGTATAGTCCACAGACATCAATGTTGAAGTGTTTGTGTTTTGAATCATCACCGTTACCTACTCAGACAGCAGGTGCAGGTTGGGGTTACATATGCCACTAGTATAGCACATATCCCCCAGTATAGCACATAACCCCCAGTATAGCATATATCCCCCAGTATAGCACATATCCCCCAGTATAGCACATATCCCCCAGTATAGCATATATCCCCCAGTATAGCACATATCACCCACATTTGGTTGGATTTGAGTACATTCATGAAAAGTGAAAGCACTTAAAGGGCCCTGGATCTGTCCAACTAGTCTTTTCCATCGGGTCTACTTGGGCATCGATGATGCTTTCTGTGTGAAGACACAGGGCTGTAGTGTTGCCTCGGTTACGCTACATCCAGCACTCAGCTGCAAAAAAAACACTAATCAAGTCATTTTAACCTGCCGATATTTTCGCATCCTCGTTGCGTTCTCTTGAAGGCTGCGACGGAACAGGAGCTAATCATTCAGGCCAGACTTCACAACTTCTGTTAGCTGCTCATCAGAATCACACGAAGTAAGATGGAATGAGTCACATCAAGATGGAAACGGTTGAACGACATTGCTGAGACAGTGACGTAGCAAAGCCAGCGTTAAACACCACCCTGCTGCCAGTGGGCAACAATACGCTGCCTTTTCTCTTGTTGGAACTCACGACCTGTGTGTATGTGTGTGTGTGTGTGTGTGTGTGTGTGTGTGTGTGTGTGTATCACTACCATTGCTTCTGTGCTAGATTAAACTTTTATGACGAGTGTGAATGCTTGTCTTTCTTTTTGACGTCTTGCATTTCGTAAAGGCTTCTCTGGCCAAGAATGGAGCTGCAGTCTGTTGTTTATGGTGTGTGTGTGTGTGTGTGTGTGTGTGTGTGTGTGTGTGTGTGTGTGTGTGTGTGTGTGTGTGTGTGTGAGTGAAAATGTGCGTGGAAGCAGAAGCTATAGTTGCTGTTCATCATTGGTTTTGTCATTAATGGCACTACAGACGGGTTGTAGAACACGCAGGAAGGAGCCCTGAGGTCCATGTTGTTGCTCATGCCTCACGCAATGCTGCAATCTGCTGGTCTTCTCCGTGGGTAAAACATGCAGTGCTGGACCTGAGCCCCACTTCACTTTCCAGGTGCCCATATTAACCAGATAGGCATGCAGTCAGGCACTCTTATGTTCAACCATGGACACTGACACAGATTTGATTGTTCATATGTTGTAAACCAAGACTTTGAACTTGAAATGAAACAGTGTCTGTTTATTAATTTTAAATCCAGGTAAAGATCAAGAATGTACCGATATGCTTACCAAAACCAGACAGCCAGGTAGACGCCAGAAAACCACAGCAGTGGAGGACCGTTAAATACAGTAGAGTGAGTCAAGAAGGAATCCAGAATCAGTCATGGATCAATCTAGAGCTCTGCAGAGAAAAAGCAACACAACAGCACAATCTGTGAGACAAAACGCTGGTACGAAGAGGTCAAAGAGCGTGAAATATGGCCGTGCAGTGATGCGGTGAAGAGACGGAGTCTCAAGCCTCCACAAGCCCTCCCCCCTTGTGTCCCATCCCGACAGCTGTGATGTGTGAGCCTGTAGCGTCCGAAGGTGCCTTCACTACCCTTCATTGAAATTCTGGTCCAGACTCTCGACATGCACAATTCCCCGGTACTGGAATAATCCTCCTGGATCCAGCTGATCTGCAACCTTCATAAAGGTTCTGGAGACAAGGTTTATCACGCCTGAATGTCTGATAACGTGGCTCCCATGAGTACCTAAATGTCTGATAATGTGACTTGCTCAACCTCTTGGTTTGTCTTGCTGCATACACACCACCTTATTAGGAACTGTGTAGATTGCCTGACGTCTTTTTTTCCTTTATTTTAATGTGCTGAATGTGCTTATCTTTCACTTATTGTGACATTTACTACTAACACTTAAGCTCTGCTTTTGATATATATTGTTTGATTCTACTATCTTGAACTTGTATCTAAACAATTGTTAAAAAGTTTGATCTTCAGGCAATTGTAATGTATTCCTTCATAAGTGGTATGTGTCAATATTTATAGATAAAAAAAAGTCTGCTAACTGAACAAATGTAGCATAATGTCCGCCAGAGTCATCTTTGTACCAGCTCAGATCCAACCAAATTCTTCACAAACGTAGTTTGGGGCTGTTCGCCATGGAGCAGGACAAGGACGCCAAACTAGGAGTTTTTCACTACAAAGGTTGGTCAGCTGACCTGACTCCACTGGACTGTCTTACTGTACAGACCGAATAAACAATGTCCTGCATGGGTGACCCAATATGGGCGATCCAGTATGGATGACCCAGCACAGATAACCCAGCACGGGTGACCCAGCACAGGTGACCCAGCACAGGCAACCCAGCATGGGTAACCCAGCAAGGATGACCCAGCACAGGTAACCCAGCATGGGTGACCCAGCACGAGTGACCCAACACGGGTGACCCAGCACGGGTGACCCAACACGGGTAACCCAGCACGGGTAACCCTCGCTCTTCTCAGTGGTGAACTACTGACATGCAGGAGAGAGCTGGAACAGACCAGCGCTGGAGAGGAAAGTTGTCTAGTGATTCAAACAGTACAACATGGACCCACTTTGCCCTGTAAAGGTCCCTGATAACGTGGGGCTCTCCTATGTATTTCTCTCCACGCTGCTTCTCTCTCTTGGCTCCAGAACTTTGTGGGTGTATTTTGGCCGTTTGGTAAGTGCGGAACTGAACAGTCACTCTGTCAAAACATAGGCACTTGGCAGCCGCTGCCGGCGGGTCAAAGGTCACCGTTGCCTGTGGGACTTTTGCTGGACTAGCATTGCAGTGTCTCGCGTTACTGCTCTGCCCTTAGCAGCGAGAGGCTGAGGTCAAAGGTGACTACTGTTTATTCCATGCACATGTCTACTTGGTTTAGAAGTTAGCAGAAGATCAACTTTGTCTTTAGTTAAGTTCAAATTTAACTTTGTTAAATACATATTCATCAACTAGTTTAGGAGCCTTAAGCATCCCATGTCTACTGTGAGCTATAGAAATCAGAAAAAGGAAAATTTGGCAGGAGAGAACACAGATGTTAATAGCTTATGTCTGTCAAAATGTTAATATGTTTCTTATATAAATTGATTCAAATTCTAAGAAATTAGCAAGCTAGCAAGTTTTAAGTGCTTGTCAAACACAGGACCTAGAAAAGACATTTAACATATACCAAGGGTCTGGTCTGGTCATGCCATTGACCACATGGTTATACTCACTGGTTATTTAATAGGTTCGAGTTTCAAGTTAACAATTACAAACCATCTGTTGCTCAAAACTTATCAGTTGACATCTCCCTGCGCATTAATCATACCATGACAGATCTGATTGTCAGCTTTTATTTGGATGGCAGACTACAGAACAGACATGTGGCAGGATGAATGCTTGTACAAGTGTACTGTAACTGTTCAATTATATCATAAGAATAATTTTCAAAACTTTTCTTTTACAACTCAAACATACTTATTTTCTAGTTAGCTGGTACATTTGGAAGAAGACATCCCAAAATCAACTGAAGGTGAACATATTTTTGTTGTGTGAAGAGTGTGGTTGATGTCACGGAACAGCTCCGGACCCTTCCCTGTGGGCGTGTCATATTGTCGTCTGCGTGCGGTTATGTCCATGTTTGTACTTCCGTGGGTTGTTTGTGAGCGTGTTCGTGTGTTACACCTGTGCCTTGTCTCGAGGTCACGTGGGTCTGTGTAACTCACCTATATAATGTTCGTTCGCGCAGTGTCTCGTGCTCGTCTTTGTCTAAAGCTACGTGTCAGCGTGAGTGTGAGTGTATGCTGCTTGCGCTCCACACAGAGCTTACGTGTCGAAGTGTAAATAAATGTTATATGTGCACCGTATACGTCGTGGTGTCTGCCTCCTGCACCCGCCGTTACAGAAAGACGAGCCATACAGATGCCCGGATACGCCAAGCGTGCCCCAAAGGGGAAGAAGAAGAGCCGGCGTCACCACGGCTCTTCCCCGGTCCGGCGTCGCGAAGCCCCCGTCACCGAGCAGACCATGAAGCAGGATCCATTCTGTGCATACATGCTCTGCGCGGCTCAGGAGACGGACGACGCAGAGATGGCGGAACACTTCCGCCAAACCGCGGTACGCGTACGGGGAGAGAGACACCCCCCCGCGCCCGTGGAACTGCCACCCAGTGCGGTGGGCAGCTGTGCGTTGGAGGAAAGGTGCGCACCGCTCCTGGTCTTCCCCGAAGAGGAGGAGACCAGTGAGCCGTTTTTGGTAGGGGTAGGCGCCTTTGCCCTCACCCCTCCCGAATTTGAGTTCGAGAGTGACGACCCCGGAGAGGAAGAGAGCCCTCCCTCCTCTGTGTGTTCAGACGAGGAGAGCGAGGGTGAGGCCGGCTGCTCTTCCCCCACGTCAGCGGATCCCCAAAGGTCGGAAGAGGAGACAGAGACCAGTCCCACTCCACATGCAGTCCCACTCCACCGAGGCCAACGAGGACGTCAGCCCTCCCCCATCCGTATGCTCCGAATCAACGGTGTATTACGGAGAGGGGGAGGACGTTAGTCCCCCTTCATCCCTCCACTCCGAGACAACGGTGTGCTACGGGGAGAGAGAAAGCGCCAGCCCACCTCCGTCCGTTTGTTCGACCCCATCCGGGTTCGACAGCGGGAGCGAGGGAGAGGACAGCGCCTCGTTGGGCTCGGCGGACACCGCGCGAGTAGAGAAAGGGTGTCCGCTAAGCAGGGAGGCCTCTCGGGCTCCGTTGGAGAGGAGCAGCATGAGCTGGTGGCGCTGCCCAGCCCCGGAAGAACCCATGTCCCTGGACCAGAGTGTCTCTGAGGGAGAGGGAGAGCCCATGGACACATCAAGGGCCAAAGCGCCGGTGGCCCCGGCAGCGCGGGAGGGATCCAGCGCGGTCTGCGGTCCAAGGTGGGGGTTCCGCACGCCTCAGGAGACGCCACGGAGGTTCGGCTCCAGCGGCGCCCAAGAGGGGGGTCAAGGCTCCTGAGGGGAAGCTCTCAGGCGCAGGGACCAAGGGCGCACCGGGAGGAGCAGCGCGCACCGGAGGCGCGGCGCCGAGGACCGGAGGGCCGCATGTGCCGCCTGCCGCTTTCGCCCCGCCTGCTTTGCCTGGAGGGATAGCGCCACCGTTTGCGCTCTGGCAGGCAGCCCAAGCACTGTCATGGTTGCCTGTTCCTGTTTGTGTGTCAGCCCCCGTGTTTCTCCCGAACCCCCTGTTCCCTTTTGTGCCCTTTGTGTTCAGTGTTCCAGTGTGCGTGTTTGTACTCGTGCCCGTGTTTAATGTTTTTTCCCCTGTCTTCCCAGGGAGGGTGTGCTAGAGCTGTTCGCGGTGGTTCCCGCCGTCGGGGGTGACGGATCTCGGAGGCCCGTGATCCCGGCGGCTCCGGACCTGCCCGTTGGTGTTGGTTCGGGGCTTTCCAGCTGCGCGGGACGCTCCGGGAGTAGCGAGCCCCTGGTGGAGGGTTCTGTCACGGAACAGCTCCGGACCCTTTCCTGTGGGCGTGTCATATTGTCGTCTGCGTGCGGTTATGTCCATGTTTGTACTTCCATGGGTGTGGGTTGTTTGTGAGCGTGTTCGTTTGTTACACCTGTGCCTTGTCTCGAGGTCACGTGGGTCTGTGTAACTCACCTATATAATGTGCGTTCGCGCAGTATCTCGTGCTCGTCTTTGTCTAAAGCTACGTGTCAGCGTGAGTGTGAGTGTGTGCTGCTTGCGCTCCGCACAGAGCTTACGTGTCGAAGTGTAAATAAATGTTATATGTGCACCGTATACGTCGTGGTGTCTGCCTCCTGCACCCGCCGTTACAGTTGAGCAGTCAAGTTATTCACAATGAAAGTTTATTTCCACATTATATATATCTCATTTTTTACATTTAGCATCTGCTTAAAAAAATGTAGTAATATATTTGACACGAAATTAACTCTATATAATCAAAGTAATAGTACAAGTCTATTAGAACCATTATGCTTATTTGGGAAATAGAACCTCTCAGCAAAATACCACTGTGATATTTAAAACAAAAAAGTAATTTGCCACTTTAGTAGCAAAATAACCAAAAGGTCTTGCTATGCTAATCACCCAAATTAAAGGAAGACCGCTAGTTTTCTTTAGGATCTACATAAAGGCGTCCAGGACGAATCCCCCCACGATAATTACATTAAATGCGATTGTACTCCAGTTGGTAATTGCTCTTTTCGTTCTAACGTTCAGTAATCGCTCTTTTCACGTGCACCTTCGTGTCGGTAGCTCTTCCTCTTTCACCATCTTCTTCCTCTTTCTCTCCTCTGCTCTTCTGTCCACCCGAGTGTCACAATGTTAAGACGCAACAATAAAACCGCCTCCTCTCCAAATAAATATAATAAATAGAAATATATATACCACGGGTGGTGGGCTGATACTTACCTTGTTGACCACAATAGTATTAAACATAACTAAATCATTGGATGGGTTTGTGCTTACAGCTTCTCAAATACACGGCTGTTTGGACAGCACACATCCTCTTTCCCAAGAGAAAATACTCTTTTTTTTTTTTTTTTTTTGTAAATGGCTGCTGATAATTGACTGAACAAAAGGTCAGTTACGGCATAATAACTTCACAAAGATGCAATTATGATTGTGACGAAGCCGAACCACAGATGTTTAAAGAAGTAGAAACAGACATAAGCTGTTTAGCAGGTTATTACAATTACTATGTAGATTTGGAAATGGTATCCAAGGCGATCTGGTTTCTGATTAATTCTGAGGAGATTAACCTGTGTCACTTTATCTCCTGGTCCTGTAATCTTTGGTTTTGTCCATCATTTTGGCTGGCTACACAACCTTTAGCTATGCAGATGCTCATTTAAACTGGTAGCATGCTTTAAACCAAAAAGGGGACAGAAAACGTTGTTATTCACAAATATAGGGGTTTTCTTTATGTGATTTATACTAGCCCATTTGAACAAAATTAGAGTCAAGCAGAATAACAGCAACATTAATTATATCAATTTTATGAGCCGTTTCAGTCATCCTGCAATAGAAGCCATTAAATATTAACGTTCAGAGGCTTCTCAATTGTCGATACATACTGTCATTCAGGCTATTAGAACTTACACCATCTATCTTTAGTGCATTATTTCTTTTTTATCTCTGCTGTAATATTACTGATGTATCAGGTGTATCAATAAAATAGATATTCAAATGAAGGCAACCAGAGTAATACATCATCCACTATGATGTATTCATCACCAGCTATATTCAATAAGCTAAGGAAGGCAATGTTTCCGTCTCCTTATATGAGCCTTGCAAAAATGATCAATCACTGGTTAAAGGAGCACGAAGATAAAAAGAAATTAAGGTAAAAGTTCTGCATAGTTAATTATATGATTTAGTATGCAGAATTTTTTACAGGTTTTAAATGCCCTTAGGAGGAAACATCATTTGTGTTGCTGTACCTCAGTAAAACCCAGCGAGATTTTAGCACTGTTATTTTAGAGTGCACTTCATCAACAGTTTATATCAGCTATCTTACGTAAGTGGACAAATTCATGCCAAGGCCTCAATAACAACAACAACTCGTATACTGCAGCATGTCTGATTTCCCAGTGTGCATTGCATCCATGCGTTTCTCTGCTTTTGACGTGTCTGCGTATGTAGCGATACAGATGGGTTAATTCTTCTGCTTCTACTTTGCTGCAAGGTCACCTGTGCTTCTCCAGGTCTGGACGTTCTTGAAGAACATGGAATTTGAAAGAACTCATATCTGGAATAGTTATATTAATGCAAACACTTCCAGTTGTACTGTATTGCTGTAGGCTTGTTCTGCTTTATAAAGGTGCATTACCACATTACAGCTATTGGTAGTATTCAAATTTTTCCATATTTTTGAGCGCATAAGATTTAAGGAAAGATGATGTGCTAGAGCAGGAATACCTTCACTTCTGAATTAATGAGGCGTGGTGCAGCCTACCCCAAATGCAGAAGATGGCAAGTCTGCAGAGTCAGGATTTGCTTAAAGGTGAAAGAATTATGAAGAGCTTGAAATTTGCATGGGAAAGGCACTTGTGTACTTGTATAACGGAAGTCAGGTTCTGGCTCTGTGTTGCGTGGTAGTGTTACATAACCTCGGTCAGCAGGTTCCCGTCACTCTGAAGAATGACAGAAAGCTCAGAAGCTCGTCTGCATTCTGAAGTGTGTGCACTGCAGAAGTGGCATCAGTGAATCCTCGGATAAAAAAAAAAAAAACATCTTTTGAGGTTTCAACATCTGTCAGTAGTCCAGTTTTACTGGACCACTCTGAAAACCTTTTTGTTCTCAGTCACCTTCAGCGCAAAATTTAGAGAACCATGAACGAGTACATAAAAACTACCTTTGGTGCTCATACTTTGGGGACACGGTGGTGAATTTGGAGAGGTCATCCCACTTACACACCACTTTAAGACATACATCCTCATCCTATAGAGGTTTCAAGTGTCTACATGGCAATACCACACACACTGCTTTTAGTCTGCTGGACTGTTAGTGAGGGTACGTGTTTGTCTGCTCAGCTGTTACACATGAAGTCATGATCTTGCTCAGAGAACATACATGAACTTCTGCGATGGTCTCCATCAACCGCCAGAGAATACATGATCAGATGAGGACCCTGGAAGGTATATACAGTATAATAATGGGACTATATAACACTGTAATTTAAAGTGGTACCACTAGCACAAAAGCATGAAAACCCACAGGATGTAGCAGACTTTAGAAGTTGAATGGTATAAGGGCTTCCTGAGAGAGGCAGAACACACAAACACTGGACACAACTTGCCTAAACGTCTGATAGGACGGTACTAGAATTCTGAAATCATTAGGGTCTGTCTAGACAAACCTGCTCTGCGCCCTACAACATGAAGATGATCTAGCTGATGACTTGTTTTGATTTGTCTTTTAACCATGTGACATGATGGCTAAAGATCTTTCAGGTGCACATTTCTGCTGTGCATCTTGCGTTCTCCCATGTCTCCCATGGATGTCAGGTGTCAGTGGATCAAAATCTGAGGTCTCATTAATAACTAGTGTGGTTGCAAGTCTGTTCCTGTGCCCAAGGGAGGGAGTCAGGAGGCTGAGATACAGGAAGATGGTTTATTGTAGAACACTCAGTCTAGTCCGTTCTCTGTCTGCCTTGACATTTCTGACAACTGCACTATACAGTTGTTAATGATTCATCCCTGTTGGGGCACTGTCTAGTAAGTCAGGCATCACAGAGGTAAGGACTCTAATCAATAGATGATCTGAATCCAGAGATCACGAGACTCCGCATTTGCTCTGATGAGTGGACTATAATATTTGGAGCGACACAGGCACTCCTGATCAGACTTGTGCTTGAGCCCAATAAATAAAATAAAACCAATATATATATATATATATATATATATATATATATATATATATATATATATATATATATATATATATATATATATATACACACACACACACACACACACACACACACACACACACACACACACACATATATTTACTTAGAACATGTATAAAGAAATACTAATGGGAACACATTTATCAAAGCTTTTGGCCATGTGTTCTGCCACATGCAGTATTTGGGAGCAGCAGAAGTTGACAACACCCTGTGATAAGAGTGAGATTTGCAGATTTAGAGTTCAAAGAGCCGTTCATTTGGAACACAGTTAGTTTTAGAGAGACCAGCTTTTTACAACCCTCGGTTTCTTGGCAATCGGTTGCTTCCAGAGGGAATTAGCTGACAGGACTGGGATATCCAGCCATACTAGTTGACATAATTAAATTGACACATCAGTACATCAGATTTTCTTACATGGTGTGAGAACAGGCCAACATCAAAGTGCAGTTTCAGCAATGGCCTGTTTGCCAAATGTAATTGGAGCAATTGACCACACTCATATTGGTATAAGGGCACTTAGTCAGAATGAAGCTGTGTTTGTCAATCGAAAGCCATTTCACTCTATAAAACATTCAAGTAATTTGTAATGCCACACGGACTCTAACTGATGTGATTGCTCAGTGCCTTGACTCACCACATGACTCCTTGTTTCTGAGATACAGCAATGTAGAAAACTGCTGTACAGGATGAAAAACAAGATGTGTCTTAATCGTACTGCAGTCTTAAAAGAGCAATAAGCCATTTTTCCCCAATGATGAATCTAAACAATATGAAACAACCATTATACTGACACCAAGCGGCCTAGGTGATTCAGAGACTCCATACAAAACATGGCCACATCAAACTCACTGGTTTATTAGAAGATTATGAAGTCCTCTGGTTCATAATTGGTTAATTTGAGAACTATGAAGCAATTTGATTCTTTAGGTCATGTGAACTGCGCTTGTAAAAAAAAAAAACATAAGTAAATACATTTTGGTACTTTTTGGTAGTAAATCTGACATTGCTCCTTTAAGAAATGAATTAGTCCTGCGGGTGATAACATATATATTGGGGTTTTCCCCCTTGAGATTGACTGCTTTCCCTTGTTACATCTGTGGTAATTTAAGTAATTTAAGTACTCTACCAACAGGTGAGTCTTCATGCTTGAACTGCAGACTGAACCACCATGACAATCGCTTCTTCTGACAAAATCTTCACACCAAAGCATAAAAATATGTATTTGTATGGACCTCAAAACAGATTCATTACAGCATAATGACCAGAGCGTCCACATTTGGGAAAAACATTGCCTGTTTTAGTCAATACATCCCAATTGTGCGGTCACCTCACAGGACTATGAGTGCATTGGTTAATTAGAAACCATAAGGTTAATTTCTATACCTGAAAACACATTACTGAAAACAATGACAAAACTGCAATATCGCTGTACTCCAGTGGTTCTATTACATATAAATGGCCAAAGTGCAAAATGGCAGAGAGACAGAATAACTACCCAGTAAATGAGCCTGCCTTCAGTGGACCACGCTTTGGTGGACGCACCACACTGCACTGACTAATGTCTTAATAAACCCTAAATCAGTGCATTTAAAATGCATGAAACATCCATCAGTGCAGAGCGTTCACAGCAAGCGTCTCCATTTGCCCTCACTGAAACGTTTAGCGTAGCGATGCCACGGCTGCTGTTTGGTGTTTGGCTTCTGAGACTCTGTGACAGGAAGGCCAGTGTTTGTAGTCCTTCACCCCAGCCTGCTCTCTTCTACCTGCATGCTTCCGAGCCTTTCACACCGACTTTAAAAATGGAACAGTCGCTCCACGGATTCTGATCAGAGTCCGCCGGTGCCGGAGCCGGCTAATAATAGCATAAACCCTCGCGTACTCTGAAACAAACCCACAGGTTTCTGAAATTAAACTGGGACTGGTTATTTATGTTCTGTTACTTGAAAGCAGGTTCCCAGTTCATGACAACGTCGTCCTTTTCTCTGGTTTGTTTATAGAAATCCGATGACTGCATGTATCTGCGTCGGAATTGTGGCTAAACCACCTGCACTCTGCGTTTGGCTCTGCTATTCTGTGACCTTTATATGTGTAAAGCACTGGTGTATATTTTTAAAGTATGGGTTGTTTTGTGACTACTGAACAGATTTAGTTCAGGGGAGTAAAATAACTGTTTAAAGAAATAGGACTTCATGCATTGACCACTTTTAAGCATGAAATATTTAACCGTAATCAGTATTTAGCCTGAAAAACGTCCCATAGAAGTACTTCCATTCAAATACCACAAAATGTTTTTGCAAGGGTTATGTTCCACTGTGAGCAACAAACTTTCTGTGAAGCAACACTGCTTGAAAAGAATATTTTTAAAGGCTTTTCTGCTTCTGATGAAAGTATTGACACCATCTTTATTGTAAGCCTTAAACAGCATGAAAAGTTTAAAACAGGTGGAGTTTATTCAGCAGTAACTATGGGAACATTATCGACAGACAGGTCATTTCGACATAAAGCAAATAATGTTACTCTTTATTACTAAACAATATAGCTGTAAGCATTATTACTCTTTATGTTACTCTAATTTTTTATTTCATTGCAGTTTGTGTGTTGATGGCCTTTCACTGTAGGCCATTTTTCTGTCTCCAACAAACTTCACAGATAGTGATAGATGCTTAGATATGCAGTCAGAGTTCTTACAGCCCCTTTTACTGGGCTGGGGTGCTCTGGCAAAATCAATGACCTTTGATTTTCTTAGCCGTTTCATGAGCTCAAGATTCATTTTCAATAATGTTTAGAGGAATGTTGTATAAACTGTTTAATGTGCAGACCTACATGATTCTTTTCTTGATAAATTATTGTACTCAGTTTTAGGAGAGAAATAGTGAATCACACAGTGATTCAATGAACATGAAACTTAGAAATGAGACCTCCAGACTTTAGCTTCAGACTTTAATTTGTAGTAATACTGGCAGTTCAGATGGTCGCTGCACATCGCGAGTGATGATATGTCACCTAAGAATGTCTGTCACAAGTTCCAATATGTTTTTAGATAACAGCGGCAAATTTTGACTATACATTCTCTACTATTGCAGACTCTCTAAACACGCGATCAGATCTTGACACCTCTGTGTGTCTGCATTTGGTGCTGAAGATTCAATGCAGAAATGTATCCAGATCAGATGTGTATCTGGTAGTTCATTTCCTAAATTCCAATATGTGAATTTGCTTATCAGCATCCAATCAGAATCCATTACTCTTCCCATTGGACGGTGCCTGCTAGGGGGTGGGTGTTACCGTGATGCACTACTTTCCAGCTCAGCGGTGTGTTAATTGAAACGAGAGCAGCACCTTCTCCTTCTCAACTTTTCTCTTCTTCGTCTCTTCTTCACCGTCCCCTCCTCCCTTGCCGCCTGTGCTGTGGGTTTGAGTCTTTAAGCGTTTTTGTTTGGCCTTTGAAGATTAACATAGTCCTTTAAAGGCTTCACCTTTGATGTGAAAAAGATGCGGAAACATTTTTTTCCTGCTGTTCTTCTGTTTATTTCATTATTTATTTGTACAGCTTTTGTCTGTCATTCAGCCCGGCATGCTCCCTATGGCTACGCTAGCCGGAAAAAGGATTTTCCTTTTTTTTTTTGTCATATCTAATCAAAGCACACACCCTCTTCTAGGAGGGATGCTGTTGATTTGAGCAGTGTGCCAGATTCAGTTTGCTGGAAAAAAACAAGGCACATTCTAGATTCTGTTTTTTTCTCGTCTTGGCGAAGACGACTTTGTTGTAGAAAAACAGAATTCTGTGGTTCTCCATGGACCTTACTGCTCCAGAGAGGTATCTGTAGATAACTTGTATATACTAGGCCTCTTTGAAAAATTCAAGAGATCTTTATTTTGGGACATCTTTTTAAACAAGGCACATACGTTAACACTCATGATAGTGTTTCAGAAATGCAGTGCTACCAACATATGATGCTCCCATGACAGTGGAACCATGTATCAATGTAATTGGGGTTATCTCTAGCTGAGCCAGCATTGTATCAATGTAACTGGGGTTATCTCTAGCTGAGCCAGCACTGTATCAATGTAATTGGGGTTATCTCTAGCTGAGCCAGCACTGTATCAATGTAACTGGGGTTATCTCTAACTGAGCCAGCACTGTATCAATGTAATTGGTGTTATCTCTAGCTGAGCCAGCACTGTATCAATGTAATTGGGGTTATCTCTAGCTGAGCCAGCACTGTATCAATGTAATTGGGGTTATCTCTAACTGAGCCAGCACTGTATCAATGTAACTGGGGTTATCTCTAGCTGAGCCAGCATTGTATCAATGTAATTGGGGTTATCTCTAGCCAAGCCAGGCACTGTATCAATGTAATTGGGGTTATCTCTAGCTGAGCCAGGCACTGTATCAATGTAATTGGGGTTATCTCTGGCTGAGCCAGCACTGTATCAATGTAATTGGGGTTATCTCTAGCTGAGCCAGGCACTGTATCAATGTAATTGGGGTTATCTCTGGCTGAGCCAGGCACTGCAAGAAACAAGGCCCTACTTCCAAATATAGTGCTAGATCTCCATAGCCTGACTTTGAACTTGAAGTTCTCCTTAATGGCATGAAGGTATGTATGAACTGAGCATGTATCACCTGGCTGTCCCATGTCACCTCCCTGTCCCTGGTCACCTCTCTGTCCCTGGTCACCTTCCTGTCCCTGGTCACCTCTCTGTCCCTGGTCACCTTCCTGTCCCTGGTCACATCTCTGTCCCTGGTCAACTCTGTCTCTATTCACTTCCCTGTCCCTGGTCACCTCCCTGTCCCTGGTCACCTCTCTGTCCCTGGTCACCTCCCTGTCCCTGGTCACATCTCTGTCCCTGGTCACTTCCCTGTCCCTGGTCACTTCCTTATAATAATAATAATAATAATCTTTATTTGTATAGCACCTTTCATACATACATGCAACTCAAAGTGCTTTACAGTATAAATAAAAGAAACATAAAAAGGAGAAGACAAAAAGAAAATGTTAGAAGAAATTAAAGTAAAATAACATAAAATGTAAAAAAGTAAAGTAAACAATATAATAAAAAAGTAAAGTAAGTAAAACTAATTAAGATAAGTAAATATAAGAAGATAAAAATAAAATATTAAAATTAAAGATAAAAATAAATAAATAAAGTGACAAATTATAAAATAATAGACTAGAGTTTCTTAACTAAAAGCAGATCTAAACAGGAAAGTTTTGAGACTGTTCTTGAAACTATTCAGGGATGAAATGCCTCTGAGCTCTTCAGGAAGGACCTTGTCTCTGGTCACCTCCCTGTCCCTGGTCCTTAGCGATGCAGTGATGAGTCTGAAGAAGAGCAGCATTCTTCCTTCTCGTTGATTCTTCTTGTCCTTTCATAAAAGTTGTGAATTAAAGAAGCAAAAAAGTTCCAATTTGGCAAAAAAGAAAAAAGCGTGAAAGACACTTTCAGATTTATTGTCCAGAGCTGGTATCTCTGTTTACAGAAGAGCTGTTGAAAAATGTGTCAGGCCCACTTAGTTCTGAAGTGGTTAGCACATGTGGTTGGATAAACATTGGTTGGCTAGCTGTACTTTTCGCAGAAGTCTCAAAGGTTCTGCATGCGGAAGGTTAGTGTGTCCTACTGGGTCTAGAAGACCTCGTCTCCCTGCATTAAGATAGCACAGCAATGACAGTCCAGGGACTCAGACCTGGACTCAACTGCACCACCTCACGCTGCCTGGTTTATGAATGCGATGCTTTTTTGTGTTTAACCGTTTGTCATATCTGAAGGAAGTGGTCTACATGTCGCGATTGCTGTTCCATTTACGAGCGATTTATGGACGGATGTGTGTGGGCGAGTGGTTCTCGCGTGAACACCATTGTGTAATGTCTCTATTTCATAGTCATCTACAAGAACATAAGCATTTACTGTGAAGAACTGCATCTTCACTCACGGCACATTAAGCGTTTTCTGCTTGTCAGATCAATCAAAATTCATGTCTTTGTATCTTATTTGCTGGACCACAAAGTGGGCGTACCTGGACCCAAAAGTGGGCGTGTCCTAAAGCAGTTCTTTACTCATTGATTGAGTCCTGTTGCCCTTCTCAGGACCTCCTACAAATTAACCAGCACTAGCACAACGTATTTATTAGCTAGATAACTATGAAACATCAAAAGATCAAAAGATCGTTCTAAAGTTTTTATGATCTAGCGGACACTCCGTCTCTCTCTTTGGGAATAAACCTTTTATCTTTTTTTCCCAAGGTTAACAACAGGCCCTTTTTTATATTCGTGACTCCCCAGTGGTCAGTTCTGCAGGTACTGTTGACACTGCTGTGAACATGTTGCCCAACAGACAGCAGTCCCGTTAAACTAACTGAATAAGTGCTGTTTTTGTTTTTTAATGCTTTTGTCATATCTACAAAATCCAAAATGTGATGATAAACCCTGCAAAGCACTTTCCACATTTACATGTAGCACATGATTCCCAACAGAAAACGAAGAAGTGTGTTTTGATTTTTGGATGTAGTGCATCAACAAAACAGCTTTTAAGGCAGACAGCAAGAGGCAGCTCTCTCTTCTGCCAGAGAAGAGTTATTGTCACTGCTTGAATACCTTTCAAAGCACCACAAACACTCTGAAGAAGATGTCTGAGGGGTTGTGACATTATGACAAAGACACTGCAGTGGGACGTCCAAACAGACATTTTTGAACGGACAGCCAGCAGTGATGCGTTGTCCTTGGTGTTAGGAATCCTCTGTCATCAGAAACAATCATTTCGTTTAGTGAGGGTTTACAATTCAGATCCAGTGAGTACAAGTCCCCGAATCAAAAAGTAGGAGGCAGTATAGTAAGAACCCTAACCCCTAACCCCTAACCCTAGAGTTGTATTGACCTGTAGGACTTTGAAGTGCCTTATGAGTCTCTCACAGTGGGTCTATAACAACAACAACAACAACAACAACAATACACTGGATTGATACAGCACTCTGTATTGTGACTGTAATACATATATCTCACACATGCATTCCAGACTTACAGCCATCCAACCACACACACACACGCACACACACACACACACACACACACGCACACACGCACACACACACACACACACACACACACACACACACACACACACACACACACACACACACACACACACTCTTTTTTGTTCTGTCTCTTTCACTTTGTCCCTCCTATCATTTTCATTCTGTCTCTCATATCTGTAGTCATTACGGCCTGAGGGAGATGCCGGTCTGTGGGAGGAGACACAGTCTGCAACTAAAGCACTGGCACTGCGGACTCCTAGTACAGGACTCCTAGTACGTGACTCCTAGCACATCCTGCATGCCTTCAAATACAAAACCCATTGTGTGTTCATGTCTGTTGGCCACAAAGAACCAGGATACGTTCCCGAGAATCTGCTCTGATCTCTGATCAGTCGGCCCAAGAACTGTACTCTATACTGTCTTGCCCTCTTTTTTTCAGAATATGTCAAAATATTTTGAAAACAAAGCAACAAAAGTTTGTTTTTTATTTGTTTATGGAAAGGTTTTCTGTTGGTATGATAATGTCTGTGGCCAAACAGACTTGGACTTAATCCCATCCCTCCCTGTAAGGCCTTTAATCCCCTCAACACTACTTCAGCCATCTTGTCTGTGTGGATGCCCCATGTATTGATCGTCGTACCACCACCTGAACCGCTGGTCTCTCGCGTGCTGTTTTCCCCCTGCATGTTGACAGTAGAGGATCATAAAGAAGATTTATCATGGCACAGACATCATTAGGGTCAGCTCTCTGCTGGAAACTCGGATACTCGTTATACAAGAATTTCGATGAGGGCTCAGCCCCATTCTTCCACTAGAGAAGTAAACATCATGCAAACAGTTCACTGGTCTGAAATTCCCTATAGATGTACCTGTTGTGATGGAGGATAATTTAATTAGAGAATGGGCAGTTTTCATACTGAAACAAAGCCCCTGACAGAGATAAAGAAGTGTATTGTGGCTGACAGCACAATAACACGCGGCTAATCAAAATGTAAATGAGCGTTACTTCACTAGCTTAGTATTCTGAAAATATGGTCTTTTGAATCTAGAAGCTGAGATAAAAGAAATACCTCAGGCTTAATGTGCCGTCAAATCACGCGCCAGCCGTGTTCATTGTGCTGCAAAGTTAGGGTACGACTTCGGTTTGATGTTGTTTCTTTAGTGGAGTTTTTCAACTCGATCGGAGCTCGTCTGCAGAGCTCATCCCATAACCAATGTTTTCAGGCTCAGATAAAATCCTTCAACATGTCTTCCCACAGAATCCAAAAACCTCCCATTTAACTTTCCATTTTGGCATGAACTTAGAAGTGAGGGCTTTTCAGTCTACCGTGCGCACAGACAACATGTCGTTTTGTTGAATGCCCGTTGGTTTCTGACACTAAAAGAAACGTTTTCGTGCCGAGGAGTTTTCAGGTTCTCAGATATTCAATATAGGTATTTATATTGGCCTACATCTGGAGATGTTGGTAGTCAAGAACGTTCTTCAACGAATTGGACCCATGAATCCACCTCATGGAAGGCCCAAGACCCTGCTGTCTGAGAACGTCACGCATAAAAGGTGATTAGAGCACTATTCTCATCGCTTATTCCAAAGAGCCTGGAAAATGAATCCCCAGGGACAAGGTCTGTGCTCGATTAAAAAGTTGTGACAGAGAGGTGTTAGTTCATGGCAGTTTGATGTTTTATCTCCCACAGAGCAGTAATTAGCTGAGCACAGAGAAAGGCTGTGTGACCAGTTCCGTCAGCTCTTATATAAAGTTTTCTGTTTTATAAGCTTTACTTATACAATCATTTTGAAAGGGTTGACAAATCTGATAAAAAAAGTTTTTGTTACCCATTTATTTTTGCCCATGTGTATATTTTAAACAACCACCACCTCTGGTGCAGTTTTCTAAGTTGAGTCATTAACTTTAGTGAAAAACCTAAAATTAATTGTAAGCATGTATTACAGTGTTAAATTTGGTAGGATCTCTTAACGAGTAAGATCATTAAGTTTGCTAATTACTGAAAAATGGAAAAGATAATAGGGTTGCTAATTAGCTCATTTGCATAAGGTAGCATCACTCCCTGGTTGTTATGTAGTAAACTGGTGGGAGGGTGAGCTGGGGTCACTGGGACCCTGTCACAGCGGGTTACATTGGTAGAGGGTGTGTAAGCATTGGGAGGTCAGCACTGGCTGGGCAGCGTGTAAGAGTCAGGAGGGCGGCGTGTGTGATGGCATTGCCCAATCTGTATCCGAATTCCCAGTCTGACTGGTGCACTGCTCCCAAGGGCCAAGGTACTTTTCTATTAGAACACCTCTGCATCAGCCCCCAGAGTAATCATGAATCATCAGGACTCCCACGCTTGCCGAACACTGTGAGAGTGGATTCCTCGCAGTTAATGTGTGGACAGCATAACCAGCTGTTTCATTTAAAAGAAGACTGTTGTATGGCTCTTTGTACAGAATTGTTCGGTAAATTTCACAATATCAGTGCATTTTGTATCTAAAATGTTAAATATATCTTAGCCAGACCTTGTGTTATTAGTACGTAAGCAGTCATCTCATGAATTAAGTAGAATCACTTGTTGATTATAGCTGGTATTGTTTACCAGACTGTCTTTTCTCCACAGGACTTCAAATGTAGAGGCAGTGCGGGTGTCACAGTGTGTGGATCTTTCAGAGCCATCCGAATGGTGCAACGCGAGCGTGGGGGAGAGCTCCGTGATGGAGGGGTGCGGCGTGCGGGGGAGAGAGCCAAGGAACCTGTGTTTGTCATGATAAAGAGTTCTGTGATTACAGAAGAGCAGCTAAAAATGCACCGCGGTGTTGGGTGTGAATAATGCAGCAGTTGTTGGCGTTGAGAGGCGAGGCGTTTCTGGGTGCACAGCTCGGCTCACACATCTGCGCCGTACGGAAATCTAGACTCGGAATGCAGGCGAACATGCAAATTGTGCCAGAACTTGCAGCAACAAAGGGAGATATTTCAGAAAACTTCTCACACCTTTTTATTTGGGCGCTCTTTGAGGTGCAGGCAGATATCGGTGCAGGCAGATGACGCAGCCCTTTGAGTAGCATCTGTTTATTTCAAGCTCGTGCACTCACGGAGACACTGCGCATCCTCGTGTAAACAGTAACCTTTCAGGTGTGCTTAAAACCGCAGGCTCACATCCACTTCAGTCAGTCTTAGCCGAGGTACATCACAACAAATAACATTAGGTTAGGTTCATAAGTGCGTATATAACCCATCCACCCCACAATAGAATTCTACACCTTTGCCACCACTTCCAGCCTGTGTTCCAGGACGTAGCTCCAGGACGTAGCTCTCACTCAGCCCGGCTGATGCTCCGCCTCTTCCTGTGAGACGTGTCCTTCGTCCCTGAGCCGTCCTGCTCTGTGCAGGGTCCCATTAGGCTGTGCTGAGGACACGCTCTGATGGACACGAGCTGCTTTGTCCTCCACGGCCCTGTTTGTCACGACAGACAAGTGGAAAGATGGAGACAGGGACGATTCTCCTCTGACAACACGAAACACACCCACATCTGTTTGTGCCAATATAAAACAATATGCTGCCAATGAAGCACTAAAACTCCTCTTGCCTCTAAAAAACTAATAAATAAAATTGCACGATCCTCTTATAACTGTCCCAAATGCCCAGGGCACCGAAAATCAGTTGCTTTGTACCAAAATAAATTAAAATACTATAAAAAAATCTAATAGCAGAGAGCTGATTGTGTTTTGAAAGGTCAGCAGTGTAAGCAGTGGTGGTTAATTCCCAGGATACGACACCAGCGCTCTGAGTGACGGCTGCATTACTACACAAGAGCTCCCCGTAACCGCAGCTACCATGGCATGGTAAACATCTTCAACAAAACGAGAACGAACTCGCAGCACTGTGGAAATGTTGTGTTGTCATTTGCACGATTCGAGACTTGTGACTCTTCAAGCTGCGATTTCTGTCCTGAGGGACTGAGAGTGATAGTGTGGGTGAATGTACGCTCTTTCTACTGTAATGGTCTGGTAGGAACAGATGTCCAGAACCCAAGGACTCCGTTTCCTCTCTTTCTTTGACCACTGTACCACCTGTTCTCCGGGCGTTCGCCTGGAGGTGACCAGCGTGGCAGCTCCTGGTGAGTCCTTTTCTATTCAAAACAAAAAGTGGCAGAAGCAACAACTGTCTGTACTGTTTACATAAAACTGATTTTATTTTGTAAGTTTGAATTGTATACGTTTAGACAAGCTGCAGACATGCACTTGTGTGTAGCTACAACTGCGTTCAGTGAACATCTGAGGTGCTGAGTACCTGGATGTTTGTGTGCTTGTGGAAGGCCATTAATGAAGCAGTTTGTAAACCTGGACAAGAGGACTGAAGTACAGCGATAATATGACACTTCCGCCTGCTGATTCTGCCGACTAAGAGAACACAAGAGATGAGGAGAGTGATGGAGAGGGTGAGAGAGAGAGAGAAAGAGAGAGAGAGAGAGCGAGATGGAGAGGAAAACAGTGGGAGACTGGTGTAATAACACCCTTCTCTGCTGGACTGATGTACATTTTCTCTACCTCCTGGGTGACATTAAATCACTCTTTATCATTTTCTTATTTCCCGAAGTTGACTTGCCCCTTCCAGAAGCACAGCATCGACGGAGAGTGCAGCGCGGCCTGATGGATGTGAGCCCGTGTGTAACGACACACGCGTGCCGGGCCCGTACCCCTGTGTCTCCCAATCCCTCCCTCTTCCTCATCTGCGTCCTCCTCTCCCCACAGTTTACCACCTCTGCGAGGAGCTTTAATGTATTATGTTTAGTGCTCAGACTGCAGTGCCTGGAGATTCTGCAGTGTCATTTCTCAGCTTTAGCAGAGATTTACCTCCCCCCGCACCATAATGCTTTTAAGCCACTGATCTGTGTGAGAGAGATGGAGGATGGTCTTCTTTACGCAGCACAGAGGACGAAGGAAAGATATTTTATGCGTCTCTGTGTGTGTGTGTGTGTTTGTTTGTGTGTGTGTGTGAGGTGTTGGAGAGAGAGGAGGGATGGCCCATCAGTGAGAGATCAGGGGAAAATAGGGCCCTCGTTTGTGTGCCCTTGAAGGAGAAAGAGAAAATCAGGTTTTGAGAAGATGGACGACCCACGGCCTCTGGAAGGGCCTCCTTTGAAGGAGAAAAGAGACAGATTGAACCCTGACCGTGCTGGACGAGTTTATGTGTCTTAAGAGGGTGTGTGTGTGCCTGTGTGTGTTGGATGGGACCTCTAAGCTTAGCAGCAGTGACTGGGTCACCTTGTGTATTAGCTGATGAGGTCTAGCTAGACATTTTCAGAACACACAGAAAATCTCTCACTTTCTCTCTCTCTCTCTCTCTCTGATTCCCTTGTGATGCATTCTTTAAGAACACACTGAAAGCTAAGCTACCTATCAAGCCCACCTGCCAGTTACTAAAACCCTGAATAAGACTAACACTGGCAGTTCAGGCCCACCTATGACCTGGTGCCACCTCTCTACAGGCCAGCTTAATGTATGATGCCATAGCAAGTGGGTGACCGGGAATGCTGCAATAATATTTTGAAGGTTGTCCACTGTCATTGGACTCATTGGAGATCATTAGGACTATTATCAGAAGTCCCAAGGTTGGCTGACACTGATGTCATTGGCTGACATTTCTGTTAATAGATTTCAGCGTGTAAACACTCAGGTGGGTGATTAGAGGTGTGTGGAGTGTAGACACTCAGGTGGGTGTTTAGAGGTGTGTGAAGTGTAAACACTCAGGTGGGTGTTTAGAGGTGTGTGGAGTGTAAACACTCAGGTGGGTGTTTATAGGTGTGTGTGGAGTGTAAACACTCAGGTGGGTGTTTAGAGGTGTGTGGAGTGTAAACACTCAGGTGGGTGTTTAGAGGTGTGTGGAGTGTAGACACTCAGGTGGGTGTTTAGAGGTGTGTGGAGTGTAAACACTCAGGTGGGTGTTTATAGGTGTGTGTGGAGTGTAAACACTCAGGTGGGTGTTTAGAGGTGTGTGGAGTAAACACTCAGGTGAGTGTTTAGAGGTGTGTGGAGTGTAAACACTCAGGTGGGTGTTTATAGGTGTGTGTGGAGTGTAAACACTCAGGTGGGTGTTTAGAGGTGTGTGGAGTGTAAACACTCAGGTGGGTGTTTAGAGGTGTGTGGAGTGTAAACACTCAGGTGGGTGTTTAGAGGTGTGTGGAGTGTAAACACTCAGGTGGGTGTTTAGAGGTATGTGGAGTGTAAACACTCAGGTGGGTGTTTAGAGGTGTGTGGAGTGTAAACACTCAGGTGGGTGTTTATAGGTGTGTGTGGAGTGTAAACACTCAGGTGGGTGTTTAGAGGTGTGTGGAGTGTAAACACTCAGGTGGGTGTTTATAGGTGTGTGTGGAGTGTAAACACTTAGGTGGGTGTTTAGAGGTGTGTGTGGAGTGTAAACACTCAAGTGGGTGTTTAGAGGTGTGTGGAGTGTAAACACTCAGGTGGGTGTTTATAGGTGTGTGTGGAGTGTAAACACTCAGGTGGGTGTTTAGAGGTGTGTGGAGTGTAAACACTCAGGTGGGTGTTTATAGGTGTGTGGAGTGTAAACACTCAGGTGGGTGTTTAGAGGTGTGTGTGGAGTGTAAACACTCAGGTGGGTGTTTAGAGGTGTGTGGAGTGTAAACACTCAGGTGGGTGTTTAGAGGTGTGTGGAGTGTAAACACTCAGGTGGGTGTTTATAGGTGTGTGTGGAGTGTAAACACTCAGGTGGGTGTTTAGAGGTGTGTGTGGAGTGTAAACACTCAGGTGGGTGTTTATAGGTGTGTGTGGAGTGTAAACACTCAGGTGGGTGTTTAGAGGTGTGTGGAGTGTAAACACTCAGGTGGGTGTTTAGAGGTGTGTGGAGTGTAAACACTCAGGTGGGTGTTTAGAGGTGTGTGTGGAGTGTAAACACTCAGGTGGGTGTTTAGAGGTGTGTGTGGAGTGGAATTTATTCCAGCACAAGTCTATGAGAGGAGCAGGTCTTGTGTTTTAGTTTTAGAGAGTGACAGGAGGAGAGTGGGAGGGGCTTGTATAGCAATGGGGAGGTGAGTGGGAGGGGCATGTGCAGCAATGGGGAGGAGCGTGGGAGGGGCATGTACAGCAATGGGAGGAGAGTGGGAGGGGCTTGTACAGCAGTGAGGAGATATGAAGGCAGATGTGTTCATTTTGCTCATCTTGTCTTCTGTGTCTCTTTCTCTCCATCTCTCTCCTCCCTCTCCATCTCTCTCCTCTATCTCTGTGTCTCTCCTGTCTCTCCATCTCTCTCCTCTCTCTCCTCCCTCTCCATCTCCCCTCCATCTCTCCATCTCTCTCCTCTCTCTCTCCTTAATTGGTTACAAGAGTCCAATTAATATGTCTATTGCTTCAGATGTAGCTTGCTGCGTTAGCCTGGCGATTTCCATTATGTTACCATGGGGAGGGTCTGTTACCATGGGGAGGGTCTGTTACCATGGGGTGGGGTGGTCATGTTACCATGGGGAGGGTCTGTTACCATGAGGAGGTGATGTTACCATGGGGAGGTGATGTTACCATGGTGTAGGGATGTACGTACTGTAGCTACTGTACAGGATGTGTAAGGATGTGTGTGTGTGTGTGTGTGTGTGTGTGTGTGTGTGTGTGTGTGTGTGTGTGTGTGTGCGTGCGTGCGTCCGTGCATGTGTGAGTGTGTGTTAGAAACATATTAGGTTTGTATTTTGTATGAACATGCTGCCCTTATGCTTGTTACACATGTACAAGTGTGTATTTGTATGCTTGTACAGTTTTGTGTGTAATCATGTGTGTCTACTGGGGTTTGTGTGTGTGTGCATGTGTGTGTGTGAGTAACTATATGTCGAAGGTGTAGAACAGACTTCCCAGCAGTCTTTGCGCTGGTATTTCCGTCATATAGCCCCTACAGCAGAGTTATTCCTGGAGTCTGAATGGTCCATACACAGACACAAGCAGGCATACGCAAGCAGGGATACGCATGCACGCACACACACACACACAGGCATACGTAACACACACACACACACACACACACACACACACACACACACACACAAGCAGGCATACATACACACACAGACATACACACACAAGCAGGCGTACGTACACACACACACACACACACACATACACACACACACACACACACACACACACACACACACACAGCACACACAGGCATACGTAAACACACACACACACACACACACACACACACACACACACACACACACACACACACACACACACACACACACACACACACACACACAATACCCTGAGCAGTCCTCTCTTACCATCTGACCTGAATAAGTCTCACACTGCTCCAGGTACAAACACATACCTGCTCGTTCAAATTTGCCATGTTAACCTAGACACAGAGACTCACAAAAGAAACAGAATGATTACACCAGAATCTTTTAGTTTAAATAGAATTTGTGTTTAATAATTAAATGTGAAATTGTTAGAAAACTGACCATTACTGAGATTGTAGCAAATTGGTTGTGATTTTCTTATTTTAATGGTATTAACTTGTTCGTTCTTTTATGTTTGCGAACAGGAATGTCCTGAGGGAAACAGGGATGTGAAAACCATCTACTTCTGCATTAAACTCTCCCCTAAGTGTGACTAAACACACAGATGTTTTTTTTTTTAATGAAATGTATCGATTCCTTTCAAGGACACACAGAAACCGTGTCATGTTTCATACAGTGTTTTGTTTGAAAATAAACCTTTTACCTGAAAACAGCACAATGAGGGTTTGGAGAGAAGATGTGGTAAGAGATCTGCTCTGAGTGGAACAAGTGTTTCACCCTGCATACAGTGAGCTTTTCCAGAATGTGCCTGGACAGAAAAACACCCATCACACTTCACGCTGTGCTCCTGCCCCTGACTCCACTCAGACTCAGATTCGTGATTACAGGAAGGTGCGATATGTCTGTCTGCAGCCTCATGGAGGTGATGTGCTCATAGTGCAGTGACGGCCAGGCGGGAAAGGCTTCAGGAACCGTTACTGAATGACCTTTAATGTGAACTGCTGAACTTGCTAACTGGGTGTTATTCAAATGATGTGGTTGTACACAGAGCTGCGTTTGTTGTTGTTGGATCAGTCCTCTGACCTGGAGTATCGTCCTCGTGTCTGCTGTGTGTTACAGGCTTTGGCTGCAGCTGGTTTGGTCTGTCTGTGCTGCAGTTGGAGCGTAGGTCAACTTATATCCAAAAACTTTTGGTGCAAGTCTTGATTTGTCACGCCTGCTGGCACGTGAGGTAAAACAGGCGAGGATCATCTCAACAAACAAACCTGCTTAACCATTATTACAATAGACATATATGAACACCTGTATACCTCATCACCTTGGCAATGATCCACAGTCAGCTGGCCAGCCTGAACCAAGACATTTACAATCCCGCTTTCTACCCCACAGAGTTCCTAAAATTTTTTATTTAGACAGTTTTATTTAGCCTGTTAGCAGTTATAAGGAGTTGAATTAAAAGTCTTTAGAACAATGTACATTGTGTTATTTTTCTTGCTCTATTGTTTCAGTTTTCAACGTGGAACGGGTGGACATGCCATTAGGTTACAGTCATACTGTGTTACACACACACACACACTCACTCACTCACACACACACACACACACACACACACACACACACACACACACACACACACACACACACACACACACACACACACACACTCTATACTCCTCATCCCCATTAAAGTGACTCTGACATCTAATCATGTTTTGCTGGTTCTGGTTTGTGTTCAGCATGGCTCTGTTGGGAATGTGTGTCAAGACACTATAAGGACCTGCATGTAATGCTCGCTCTCGTGTGTGTGGACTCTGGTGTGAGTGTGTGTTGTGGGGTGAGTGTGTTTGTATTAGAGAGTGTGTTGTGTGGTGTGAAAGCTACAGAGAAATGAGAACATTAGAACTGATTTTCTTCTAGAGAGTAAATGGTCTTTCTTTAGGCAGCAACCTCTTTACGTGCTGAAGGTCAGTGTCACAGCCTTTCTGTTGCTGTTTTTGTAAAGCTTTTAGTTTACTTTTAAGCACTGTGAAAGGTTTCCACTTTATGCTGAGGTATTTATTCCTTGACTAATCAAACATGAGCTGCTGTAATCATGCAGATAAGCCTCTTGTAGTAGTTCAAAGTGTGGAGAGGCTAATTAGCTAATTGAGGCAAAGTTAAAGTCATTAAGGTAGTTGGGTGGTTACCTGACATTGTAATGTGAAGCTATAATGAGGTGGACACCAGTGTTGAGGAACGAGAGGAACCCAGAATCAGGGTTATTACAGCGTCCCACGGTCAATGAGCCACTGTGCATCCATGATGAACACGGAGCCAAACGTGATAGCAGAACGGTGAGGAAGTGAGCGAAACACCATGAGAACAAACGGAGAACAAACAGAACAAATAGAGTATATGTATAAACGATGAGCAGTGATGTAAGGGGCAAAAACGCAGGGTTGAAATAAAAGGACCAACGAGAAAGAGAACAAATAACAGGCAAGAAAACCAAACAAGGGGCGTAAATAACGAGACAGGTAACCAAGGAAACAGAGACGCCAGGGAAGGGCCAACCGTAACAGAAGAAATTAACTGTTTTTTTTTTGTTGGACCTGCAGTGAGCCTGCAGTACAGAATCAGAACGAGGTTCCTCTCATGAGCGCACTGAAAGGAGACCACTCTTCTAGGCCGTGTATTACACCAGTCTGTTCTGGCCTGCTGAATTCGCTCATCTGCTGCTCGGCACAAAGGCAAGAATCAAGCGTCTGCTAATGATCTGAGAGGACATACCTGTAACGCCGTCGGCGTCAAGGAGCGAAAGGGCGGACACAGACGCTGAGAAAAGGGAGATTTATTAAAGGACATCCCAAAGGCAGGGTCACATATGCAGGCACTGGTCAAGTCTGTAAGCGAATCCGACATAGAAACATAACCAACACGAAAAGACAATGAACAGCAATGCAAAATACCAAACACCAGGATTACATAGACAACACCAAACACATGAATCCAATAATGAGAGGGCCGGGTTACAAAATACACGAACTACGAACGCACATGGCTACATAAACACAACATACATGACTGAGAGCTGGGGGAGGGGCTAAACGTGACAATACCCTCCTGTAGAACTGGGTATATGAGGTCCAACCTGAGAGAGAGAGAGAGAGAGAGAGAGAGAGAGAGAGAGAGAGAGAGAGAAAGAGACACAGAAGACAAGATGAGCAAAATGAACACATCTGCCTTCATATCTCCTCACTGCTGTACAAGCCCCTCCTACTCTCCTCTCCTGAGTGTGAGTGAGTGAGTGAGTGAGTTTTTATTTTTTTTTACTTTTTGGAAAGAGTCTTCATACTTTTGGCACAATATATATTGAAGTATAAGAAGACATGGGAACAAAAGACAGCAGTGCCAGTTTATGCATTTTTATAAATAGCACCTGATTAGCAGGCCTGTTTGAGAATTACACGCAGGTGTTTATCTGATATTTAGACTCTCGCTCCTGTTATATGGCAGAGCCAGAGGTGGAGGCTTTCAGACACAAGCAAGCTTTCAAACGGAGCTTCTGTGGGCTTTGTCATTTTGAACAGATTCGTTCAAGAAACCAGGAGGCAAAAAGCAACAGAGGGCAAATCACACTCCTAAACACGACAGCAGGTAGGCAGGGTGTGAACACAGAGACCCCGAAACACCAGAAACTTCAGAACAAAAACACAGGGCTTCATGATGTTGAGAACTTCACAAAAACAGGCAAAGGGACCTGCAGGCTGTACAGACACTGATAACACTTGATAACAGACAGGAGCAGAGCTGGAGTCAGACAGAGATAATCAGAAAGTGCGGGACCCTGTGGACCCCCCCGGGGCTGGAGGCTTCCTTACACATACATGTAAGTGTCCTTTCGGCAGAAATTCAACGCTGTAAATGCAAAATGGGTCGGTTCTACGGTGTAGTTTAGATCATGGTCTAAAATAGGTACATCGGGTAACTTGGAACATGTTTAGCTACAGACAAAAGAGCATTCCTCTGGCTTATCAGAGAAGGTTTCCTGTCTGAAGGTCATATTTTGCATTCTACCTTAAATAGCCTATTGGAACAACAACAACAACAACAACAAATGAGATCGTTTTGAGAGTTTGGAATTCTGGATAACTGGAAAATTTGAATAAGAGCTTGTTAAGATGAAATGGAAAATTCAGCTACAAACTCTCTTATTGTCACGATTGCCCCGTCGTTGGCATTGCCGTTCCCACGGCAACTCCCTCTTGTGTCTTTGTTTTGATTTTTCACACATTTCTGTGCATCTGTTTAGGTTTGTTCACGCTCCTTGTTACAATCTCTGCCCCTTGTTTCAGTCTCCGCCCCTTTTTACAGTCTCTGCCGAGTGTAACTGCTTTCACCTGTTGTTTTCCATGTTGTTGGTTTCCAGTCTCATGTGTCCTCACTAGCCTGTTTATGTATTTAGCTGTTGTGTTTGTTGATTAGTCCATGTATGTTTTCCCAGTGGTTGCCTTGTTCAGTGTATTAGTATTTTCTGTTAGCTGAATTTAGGCAAGGTTGTCTTACAGGAACCTGGCGGGAGTGGTCAAAAGAGGCTGGTGGGTGTGGTCACAAGAGGCTGGTGGGAGTGGTTACAAGAAGCCGGTTTAGGATCCATTCCAACTCCACAAAGGAACACC
Source organism: Brachyhypopomus gauderio (assembly GCF_052324685.1). Lineage (NCBI taxonomy): Eukaryota > Metazoa > Chordata > Actinopteri > Gymnotiformes > Hypopomidae > Brachyhypopomus > Brachyhypopomus gauderio. The sequence goes on from NC_135225.1 coordinate 17,623,926, forward strand.
TGAGGGACAGAGAGGCAGTGCCTTATTCAAGAGGAGATGAGAGCAATTGTGGAGGAGACAAGATCAGGGTGGTGTACGATGTTCTTCCTAGCCCGTCAAACCTGCACACACGGGGAAACACAAGCATGTGCGCTGTCTTTGAAGAGCGGTACCCTAGAGCACATCCTCAGCTGCTGTTCTATGGCACTCGGAGAAGAACAATACCGGTGGAGACATGCCCAAGTCTTTAAGACCATCATGAAGCTATCAGCACTCGACTTATGTGGGCAAAGC